>NC_044507.1:2105000-2270000 GCF_902362185.1 Chanos chanos
CACACACACACACACACACAGAAGCATCCTTTTGCGTGAATAGAAAATGACGTGTGTAGAAAAGTGAGAGAGACTGGGCAGGGTAGAGAGGGACCATGACAGACATAGTGAATATGACAGACACAGTTAATATGACAGACACAGTGAATATGACATAGTGAATATGACAGACAGTGAATATGACATAGTGAATATGACAGACATAGTGAATATGACATAGTGAATATGACATACATAGTGAATATGACATAGTGAATATGACAGACACAGTGAATATGACATAGTGAATATGACAGACACAGTGAATATGACAGACACAGTGAATATGACATAGTGAATATGACAGACACAGTGAATATGACATAGTGAATATGACAGACATAGTGAATATGACATAGTGAATATGACAGACACAGTGAATATGACAGACACAGGGAATATGACAGACATAGTGAATATGACAGACACAGTGAATATGACAGACATAGTGAATATGACATAGTGAATATGACAGACATAGTGAATATGACATAGTGAATATGACAGACACAGTGAATATGACATAGTGAATATGACAGACACAGTGAATATGACAGACACAGTGAATATGACATAGTGAATATGACAGACACAGTGAATATGACATAGTGAATATGACAGTCACAGTGAATATGACAGACACAGTGAATATGACATAGTGAATATGACAGACACAGTGAATATGACATAGTGAATATGACATAGTGAATATGACAGACACAGTGAATATGACATAGTGAATATGACAGACACAGTGAATATGACATAGTGAATATGACAGACACAGTGAATATGGCATAGTGAATATGACAGACACAGTGAATATGGCATAGTGAATATGACAGACACAGTGAATATGACAGACATAGTGAATATGACATAATGAATATGACAGACACAGTGAATATGACATAGTGAATATGACAGACACAGTGAATATGAGACACAGTGAATATGACATAGTGAATATGACAGACACAGTGAATATGACAGTCACAGTGAATATGACAGACACAGTGAATATGTCATAGTGAATATGACAGACACAGTGAATATGACATAGTGAATATGACATAGTGAATATGACATAGTGAATATGACAGACACAGTGAATATGACATAGTGAATATGACAGACACAGTGAATATGACATAGTGAATATGACAGACACAGTGAATATGGCATAGTGAATATGACAGACACAGTGAATATGACGGACATAGTAAATATGACATAGTGAATATGACAGACATAGTGAATATGACATAATGAATATGACAGACACAGTGAATATGACATAGTGAATATGACAGACACAGTGAATATGACAGACATAGTGAATATGACATAATGAATATGACAGACACAGTGAATATGACATAGTGAATATGACAGACACAGTGAATATGACAGACATAGTGAATATGACATAGTGAATATGACAGACACAGTGAATATGACATAGTGAATATGACAGACACAGTGAACATGACAGACATAGTAAATATGACATAGTGAATATGACAGACATAGTGAATATGACATAATGAATATGACATAGTGAATATGACAGACACAGTGAATATGACAGACATAGTAAATATGGCATAGTGAATATGACAGACATAGTGAATATGACAGACATAATGAATATGACAGACATAGTGAATATGACATAGTGAATATGACATAGTGAATATGATAGACACAGTGAATATGACATAGTGAATATGAGAGACACAGTGAATATGACATAGTGAATATGACAGACACAGTGAATATGACATAGTGAATATGACAGACACAGTGAATATGACATAGTGAATATGAGAAACATAGTGAACAGACATCGTGAATATGACATAGTGAATATGAGAGACATAGTGAATATGACATAGTGAATATGACAGACATCGTGAATATGACATAGTGAATATGAGAGACATAGTGAATATGACATAGTGAATATGACAGACACAGTGAATATGAGAGACATAGTGAATATGACATAGTGAATATGACAGACACAGTGAACATGACAGACATAGTAAATATGACATAGTGAATATGACAGACATAGTGAATATGACATAATGAATATGACATAGTGAATATGACAGACATAGTGAATATGACAGACATAGTAAATATGACATAGTGAATATGACAGACATAGTGAATATGACAGACATAATGAATATGACAGACATAGTGAATATGACAGACACAGTGGATATGAGAGAGAACACAAAGCTGGTTCCATGGCCATGTGCTTACTCACACAGACACTCACTCTGCACACACTCAGTCCTGCCAGCAAAGGAGAGTTTAACACTCGAGCCATGTGTTTGTGTGTCTTTACTTTTTATTTCACGCCAAGCATCAGCAAGGAGACGGAGAGGAGGTGAGTCACGCGTCCGTGTGCATGTGTGTTTGTATCTGTGTGGGCGTGTGTGTGGGTGTGAGTGTGTGTGTGTGTGTGTGTATGTGTGTGTGTGTGTGTGTGTGCATGTGTGTTTGTATCTGTGTGGGCGTGTGTGTGTGCATGTGTGTTTGTAACTGTGTGGGCGTGTGTGTGGGTGTGAGTGTGTGGGTGTCTGAGAGAGACATGTGTTGTGTCGCAGTGAAGCTCAGACACACTGCCCATCACTGCAGCACATCAGTGTAGTAGTTAGCCCTGTCAGTCTGCAAGGACAAGCCTCTGGGTTTACGTCCCAGGAGTGACTCCTCTATGGGAGGAGTTTGCGTGTTCTCTCTGCGGGTTTCCTCCCACAGCCAAAGACATGCACCTTAGGCATCAGATGTTGGTGAGGTGCTGAACACAGATGTGGCGTTGGTCTCTGGGTGCTGTGCTTCTGCCCGCTTCCCCTAAACACTTAGGATGGGTCAAAGGCAAAGAAGTTAAATTTCACTAGATAAATGTTTAACTTGATCTGTTTGTCTGTTGTTTCTGTTTATTAATGGAATTATGCCATATTCGATTACCCCGTGTACATCATGCTTTTCTTATGTAAAACCATGGTAACCTATGGAGGGTAACATACTGTCAGATAGCACTGACACATATGAATGTAAGATGCATCCTCGCTGGTGTATTTTTGCATCATGTGAAATTAATGCCTATTTATTGTTATTATAATATGATGGGTTACATGTAAAGACTTCCTCACCATCATCTAATAAATCTGCCTCCCGGGCGATGTCATGTTCTTTCTCTGTGTTAGTTTGGTTATGGTCTGTGTTTGTGTGTGAAAGCGTGTGAGGGTTTGTAGGAACGTGTGTGTGTGTGTGTGAATGTGTGTGAGGGTTTGTAGGAGTGTGTGTGTGTGGTGTAAACAGAGCTGTGTTTGTGTGTGAATGTGTGTGAGGGTTTGTAGGAGTGTGTGTGTGTGAATGTGTGTGAGGGTTTGTAGGAACATGTGTGTGGCATAAACAGAGCTGTGTTTGTGTGTGAATGTGTGTGAGGGTTTGTAGGAGTGTGTGTGTGTGGTGTCAATAGAGCTGTGTTTGTGTGTGAATGTGTGTGAGGGTTTGTAGGAGAGTGTGTGTGTGGCGTAAACAGAGCTGTGCTTGTGTGTGAATGTGTGTGTGGGTTTGTAGAAGTGTGTGTGGTGTAAACAGAGCTGGGTTTGTGTGTGAATGTGTGTGAGGGTTTGTAGGAGAGTGTGTGTGTGGTGTAAACAGAGCTGTGCTTGTGTGTGAATGTGTGTGAGGGTTTGTAGGAGCGTGTGTGTGTGAATGTGTGTGAGGGTTTGTAGGAGAGTGTGTGTGTGGTGTAAACAGAGCTGGGTTTGTGTGTGAATGTGTGTGAGGGTTTGTAGGAGCGTGTGTGTGTGAATGTGTGTGTGGGTTTGTAGGAGTGTGTGTGGTGTAAACAGAGCTGGGTTTGTGTGTGAATGTGTGTGAGGTTTTGTAGGAGCGTGTGTGTGTGAATGTGTGTGAGGGTTTGTAGGAGCGTGTGTGTGTGAATGTGTGTGAGGGTTTGTAGGAGTGTGTGTGTGTGAATGTGTGTGAGGGTTTGTAGGAGCGTGTGTGTGTGAATGTGTATGAGGGTTTGTAGGAGAGTGTGTGTGTGGTGTAAACAGAGCTGTGCTTGTGTGTGAATGTGTGTGAGGGTTTGTAGGAGCGTGTGTGTGTGAATGTGTGTGAGGGTTTGTAGGAGCGTGTGTGTGTGAATGTGTGTGAGGGTTTGTAGGAGCGTGTGTGTGTGTGTGTGAATGTGTGTGAGGGTTTGTAGGAGTGTGTGTGTGTAGTGTAAACAGAGCTGGGTTTGTGTGTGAATGTGTGTGAGGGTTTGTAGGAGCGTGTGTGTGTGAATGTGTGTGAAGGTTTGTAGGAGCGTGTGTGTGTGAATGTGTGTGAGGGTTTGTAGGAGTGTGTGTGTGTGTGGTGTAAACAGAGCTGTGTTTGTTCACAGAGAGACTGGATGAGATGTTGGCCTCACAGGAAGCGTCTCTGAGGCCACAGGTGGAGGCAGATTACAGAGCAGCGACGGTGAAGCAACGGCCAACCAGCCGCAGAATAACACCAGCCGAAATCAGTGTGAGTTACACACACACACATGCAAACACACATACACACATACACACTCACACACTCACTCTGACAAGAAACCCGATAGACTGGCATTAACACTCTCTCAGATCATCACTCACAAACACAGACTGCAACCCCAATTTATTCTGGTTTTACAAAAGAACTGTATGTGATTGTATTAATGTGTGTGTGTGTGTGTGTGTGTGTGTGTGTTTGTCTGTCTGTATATGTATATGTTTGTGTGTGTAGTCTCTTTTTGAGCGGCAGGGCTTTGCTCTCCACGGCGCTCTCCACCCAGCGTTGGACAAAGCCCACATGCAGCTGCCCAAAGGCATGTCCAGAACCAAGTCCTTTGGTAAGGGAAAGCCGTTTGTGTGTGTGTGTGTGTGTGTGTGTGTGTGTGTACTGGGTGAGTCCTACACTGAGATATATTCAGTACATTACAAATATTTGTTTTTTATCGTCATCTTATCATCTTATCATCATCATCATCATGTGTTTTTTTGACTCAGCGTGGGAGTATGTGTGTGTATGGTTCTCAGAAATCTCCTCTTTGACCAGTCTGAAATGTTACTGTGTGTGCAGGAGCGACCGAGGAGGACCGGCTTTCCGCTCTCGCTGCGGAGCATCGGTTTCCACGGAGCTCCTCAATGACGGACAGTCTGAGAGACAGTCACAGCATCCCCCCCCCCTCCCCAGACCGCACCCCCTCCTCCACCCTCACTCTACTACCTGGACACAGGTCCCCCGCCTGCTTTTTGCCCACCCCCTCCTCCTGGGCGGGGACACGACCCAGGCCGCTCCAGCTTCAGGCCAAGCTCTGAGGTCAGACAACACGGCCTGCCACAGGCGGCCGAACTGTTTGAACCGTCCCGACCTTCCTCCCATGCTGAACGGCAGAAAAAAGCACGCTCCATGATCATCCTGCAGGACTCCGCCCACCTCCCCGTGGAGCCAACTGACATCCCCCGCCCCGCCCCGACTTCCACGCCACCTGAGAGGATCAAGAGGAAGGGGCGGGTGATTGACAACCCGTACGCCAACGTGGGCCAGTTCAGCATGGGCCTCTACACGCCGCCTCCGAGCAAACCCCAGCGCAGAAAGAGCCCGCTGGTGAAGCAGCTTCAGGTGGAGGACGCCCAGGAGAGGGCGCTAGCGCTGGCGTCCGCACACGCCAGGGAACACTCGCCCACAGGCCGGCTGGCTGCCCACCACACCAGCAGGGTGGACTACTACCAGCAGCAGCTGCTGCACGAGCGCAGCCGCGCCCAGGCCGAGGGGCTGCTGCAGGGTAAAGGTCCGTTTGCGGCTGCCATCGCCGGCGCAGTGAAGGACCGAGAGCGACGTCTGGAGGAACGCAGGAAATCCACAGTCTTCCTGTCGGTGGGCACCATGGAGGGCAGTTCAGCGGTGCCGGAGGCCCCCTCGCTCACGCAGTCCCGTTCTGTTGATGAGCGCATGCTCACTCGCGAGCTTGGGCAGCTGCCCCCACCTGCCCAGGAGCTGCGTCCCTCGCCAGGGGGCACGACGTTCATCCACCCGCTGACGGGCAAACCCCTGGACCCCAACTCCCCGCTGGCACTTGCGCTGGCCGCAAGAGAGCGGGCACTGACCTCACAGAGCCAGTCTCCGGCCAGCAGCCCCGAACCCAGGACTAAGCACGAGGCGGCAGGGGGCGTGCTGTTCGTTGACTCACAGACCAAAGAGGCTGAGCGTTCAGAGGGTGAGGGAGGGCTGGCCTCACCCCCCTTCTCTCCCGGAGCCAAAGGGAGTTACGGTGCTGCAACCCCCACCGGTAAGATCCAGTGGGGCACACCCACCTCCCGGAGGAAAGAGATGGAGACCAAGAAGGAGGAAAAAGTAAAGGCGGAGGACAAGAAGAGCATGATCATTAGCATCATGGACACGTCACAGCAGAAGACAGCCGGGCTCATCATGGTTCACGCCACCAGTAACGGGCAAGCAGTGGGACTGGGCCCAGAAGAAACCTCCCCCACTCCTAAAGGGACGCTGTCTGAGACCCCCAAGCCCACGCTCGCAGAAATCAAACGTGCTCAGTCTCCAAGTCCAGATGCTACCACCACCACCACACCAACCCAAAGTCCAACCCCAACCCCCACCCCAACTCCCCAACCTCCTCCCAGTCCGTCCTCGGATAAAACGCTGGCCCAGGGCAGCTCAGAGGAAGACGTTGAGCCCTTCACAGTTACTCTGCCCCCTGCGATGCTTTCCTCTAGCGACGAGGAGACACGCGAGGAGCTGCGCAAGATTGGCGTAGTCCCACCACCAGATGAATTTGCCAATGGTCTCCTGGCCAAGGCACCGGATACACCCATACCCCCAGCTCCTCCCCCGGCACCCAAACCGCCATCCCCCGCGACACCCACTCCGGCCCCTCCAACTGCAACTGCAGCGCCAGCCCCCACTGTTCCGGTCCCGCCAGCAGCCTCAGGGAAGCCATCCGAGTCCCAACTGGGTCCGGAGTCGGCTGCGGACTCGGGTGTAGAGGAGGTGGACACCCGCAGCTCAAGCGATCACCACCTGGAGACTACAAGCACCATCTCCACCGTGTCCAGCATGTCCACGCTGTCGTCAGAGAGCGGCGAGCCCACGGACACGTACACCTCCCACGCCGATGGCCAGACCTTCGTCCTTGACAAGCCGCCAGTGCCTCCAAAGCCAAAGCTCAAGTCCCAGCTCAGCAAGGGCCCGGTGACGTTCAGGGACCCACTGCTCAAGCAGTCATCCGACAGTGAGCTGCTCTCCCAGCAGCACGCGGCTGCGCTGGCTGCGGCCGCAGGGGCTTCGGGCCCGGCCAGACCCCGCTACCTCTTCCAGAGACGCTCCAAGCTGTGGGGGGACCCGGTGGAGCCACGTCCCCTAGCCGGCGCGGAGGAAGGGAAGCCCACTGTGATCAGCGAGCTGAGCTCTAGGCTGCAGCAGCTGAATAAGGACACGCGCTCGCTGGGCGAAGAACCTCTTGGAGCATCACTAGACCCTGGGAGGAAGTCGCCAGTGGCAGGAGCCAGGTAAGAGGAACACGGTTTCAGATTGCCTGAGTACCTCAGGTGCCGATCAGATACCAGCAGGTGAAGATCTGATTGAGAGGCAGACGTTTCCAGAAAATGAGCATTAGTATGCTGAGCCTGTTCCATTCATCGTCCATCTGTAAACCATCTGATGACCACAGCGTTAAATAGTCAGTCAATAAAAATGCCAGCCATGAAAACGGTATTTGATAGCTCCAGCAGAGCAGGCTGTTTTTCTAAGGAAGGATCTGATCCATTGGAAACCCTGAAACATGCTGGATGATTATGTTCATGGCCATTTACCTGTATCCCACTGCTCCTCTAACCTCACTGTCAGTGTTGGTCAAAAAAGAGACCTTGACTTTGATTACACTCTCACGTGTGAAAAATATCCATAAAAACGACGCTTGTTTTGAGAAAGTCTACGTAAAATGGACTATTTCTAAATTTGTTATGTTAAATACATATGTGGCGCTGTGTAGTACCAACGCTGTGTAAAGGATTCATCTGCTCATTCCCAGAGAGTCATATGCTAGCATTAGCACTGACTTAGCGTTGGCTATATCCCAGCACACTGGATGTATTGGGTGTAAACATGACACAGTTCTAAGCATTGTAATATGTTCACATTTGCACATTTCAGTTTGGGTCAGATTCATCAAAAATCTTTAATATGCTATAGCTTTTACTGAAACCAACAGCATGACAAGTAATTATGGGGTACAGATAGATAGTGGTTACACTGTTAGCATAGGTGTTAGCAAATCTGGTTCAGTCAGTGTTTTTCAAGTGTAACACCTTGGTGCTCATTCCAGACATAAAATCATTTATTCTAGCTTCCTAAACACAGAACATCTAAAGCATCATTCTGACAGGCTTCCAGGAGTGGCTAATGTCTTTGTTTGATTTGTTTTCATTGGAAAGTATGGAGCTTCAACAGCAGCAGAAATGGTAAGTACTAGGAACTCTTTGCGCATTAGTCTGCTCCATTACCTCAGTGGTAGTTTCCCATGGCACAGTGCCAGTGGCCTGTTTCTCTGATCAGGTACTCTGTGTGTGTGTGTGTGTGTGTGTGTGTGTGTGTGTGTGTGTGTGTGTGTGTGTGTGTGTGAGTGTGTGTGTGTGTGTGTGTGTGTCTGTGTGTGTGTGAGAGTGTATGTGTGTGTGTGTGTGTGTGTGTGTGTCTGTGTGTCCGTGTGTGTGTGTTTGTATGTGTGCATGTGTGTGTGTCTGTGTATGTGTGTGTCTGTGTGAGTGTGTATGTGTCTGTGTCTGTGTATATGTGTGTGTCTGTGTCTGTGTGCGTGTGTGTGTGCACGATGGTAGATAAATGCAGAGAAGACCAGAGTGGTAGACAGATGCAGGGTAGACCGTGATGACACAGGAATGCGGGGTTGATCATGATATATCGTAGCCTGAAGCCATTTTTGTTTCTTTTCTGCCAAAGATGAGTTTCTGATTCTTACCTAAAATACCTCTGAAGTCCTTTTTATTTCTACAGATCTGACAAGGACAAAGAAGACAGTAAACCTTAGCTTTTTAGCCTCTAGGGTAAAGCAACCCTCACTGTCTGTATTTTCATCCTAATAATCCACTTCACTAATCCCATCATGAAAACTAAACATGGTTTGTCTATTTTTTTTTTTTTTTTTTTTTTTTTTTATTTTCAGTGACAGATCCAGGTTCTCTGTTGCCTTGTCTACACTCACCAGTCTCCACTCAGTCCACACACATTAACCTAATGATGTCACTGATGTCATGTAGAACCTAGGCCCTCTTCAGTTACTCCATTCATCTCTGATATCTAGTCTCTGATTGTTTAAACAGTGTAAGATTATGAAGTGATCATGCGTCCCATCTCCCCAAACCCTGTGAGTGTAGAACAGCGTAACAGAGGACTCTGTGTCACCTGCTTAGCTCTCACCTGTTTGAACTCTGACCTCCTTGAATCCACCCCTCTTGGTTTGTGTTAATTAAGCCCCCGGCATTTTACACTCCACTCCTGCACCATATTATTCACAGTCATTCCATTATTGGTCACACACCCCTCTCTCTCTCTCTCTCTCTCTCTCTCTCTCTCTCTCTCTCTCTCTCTCTCTCTCTCTCCCCCCCCCTCCCTCCCTCCCTCTCACTCTCTCTCTCTCTGTTCCTCTCTCTCTCTCTCTCTGTCTCTCTCTGTCTCTGTCTCTCTCTCTCTCTCTGTCTCTCTCTGTCTCTCTCTTGCTCTCTCCCTCCCTCCAGTGTTGCGCAAACTTCATAACTGCATTTGACTTTACTTTTGAATATTTTGAAAAGAGATCTGCATGCAAGACATTTTTTGATTTTAGAAACATGCAGATTTAATAATAATAATAATAATAATAATAATAATAATAATAATAATAATAATAATAATAATAATTCTTTTTAAACAGTTTTTAAAAACAGAGCACTAAGCTCTGGCAGCATTTGATTAGACCAACGAGAAGAAAAATCAATTATAAACTGCAAAAATTCAAATTCCAAATATATGAGGAAGGGAAAGAAGAGCTTCCAGTTCAATGTAGGAGCTTGGAGATGTTCAACACTAAAACACTCAAACACTGAGCAGGAAGTTCCCTGCACCTGATGACATCACCAGTGTACTCTGTGATGTCATCAGTGGAATGAGGCTCACAGATGGAATGTGCTTTCACAGGCAGGATATTATAGTCTCCTCTGTTTGTCTGCAGTCTCTGTCTCTTCTCCTGCTGCATTTCAGAGCAGTGTCATTCACAAAGTCATCACCTTTAGTTTTCATGTCTTCATAGAACTCCCCTGTGTTTTTAAGTATTTCATTCCATCCTCATTAGTTCAAACTCAGTTTAGCTGGCTTACTCTAACTCTGCCTCATTCCAAAATGTTGTCTTGTGGGTGTGCGTGTAAAATTTAAGCTCATCCTTTGTCACTCACGTAGCTCTTTCTTCTTTTGAATGTTGTTATTCTCATTCCCGTGATTTGTTAAGCTCAATTTGATATGCAGTTTTTGTTTTCTCTCCTTCTCTCTGACGAATACAGCATCTGATTCCTCCCTCTGACACAGCTCAGAGATGTCTTAGACTGAATGTCCCATGTCATTATTCAGTTGTACTGAAATGCTGGCTTTCTGTCAGAAAGATGCAGACGGATTGGAACTTTCATAAACAGTGAAACGTAAAATCCTAACATTGACGATGGAAAAACAAGAGTCCATGCTGTGTTCACGTCAGGCCTTTGGTTTCATGTTTGATTTTGAATTTTAGTTTGGTCTCCTTCAAACATTGTTGTGAAGTGTTCATTTCTGTTCTGTTTTGTCATGGACTGTTGCTAACTGCTCTCTCATTGCTTTTCTCTCTCTCTTTCTCTCTCTCTCTTTCTCTCTCTCTCTCTCTCTCTCTCTCTCTCTCTCCCTACTCACTCTTAATGCATGTCATGCTGCTCTGTCTAGAACTGAAAGTGAAGCCAGGCCTGGGAGGGCAGGGCAACTGTGTAAGTGCGCATGGATCATCTCATCCTCCTCTCTCTCTCTCTCTCTCTCTCTCCTTTCTTTATCCCTCTATCCCAGTGCTCACCTTTTGCCAGATTCAGCCAGCTAACCTTAAAGCTACTCCTAGAGCATAGGAGCCCAAATCTAGTCCTGGATGACCAAAATCCTCTGCTTTTTGTAATTTGATGCTGATTTTTTACCTAGGAAACAGATTTGTGCGCTCTTCGGTCAATCAGAGGCCATATAGAGGTGGATGCAGGATTTTGGCCCCCCAAAACAGGATTTGAGCACCTTTACCCCAGAACATCCCTCTGTTTCCCTTCCCTTAACCCTTAGTCTAGCGCTGTCTGTGGGCTGCTTGTCACTGTCTAAACTCAGTCGTCAAACCACATTCCAGGACAGGTGCGCTGAGGTTTACGGGACAGGTGCTCTGAGGTTTACGGGACAGGTGCTCTGAGGTTTACGGGACAGGTGCCCTGAGGTTTACGGGACAGGTACACTGAGGTTTACGGGACAGGTACACTGAGGTTTATGGGACAGGTACCAGAGGTTTACGGGACAGGTACACTGAGGTTTATGGGACAGGTACACTGAGGTTTACGGGACAGGTGCTCTGAGGTTTACGGGACAGGTGCTCTGAGGTTTACGGGATAGGTACACTGAGGTTTACGGGACAGGTACCAGAGGTTTACGGGACAGGTACGCTGAGGTTTACGGGACAGGTGCTCTGAGGTTTACGGGACAGGTGCGCTGAGGTTTACGGGACAGGTACCAGAGGTTTATGGGACAGGTACACTGAGGTTTACGGGACAGGTACGCTGAGGTTTACGGGACAGGTGCTCTGAGGTTTACAGGACAGGTGCTCTGAGGTTTACGGGACAGGTGCTCTGAGGTTTACGGGACAGGTACACTGAGGTTTATGGGACAGGTACACTGAGGTTTACGGGACAGGTACCAGAGGTTTACGGGACAGGTGCTCTGAGGTTTACGGGACAGGTGCGCTGAGTTTTATGGGACAGGTACACTGAGGTTTATGGGACAGGTACACTGAGGTTTATGGGACAGGTACTCTGAGGTTTATGGGACAGGTACACTGAGGTTTACGGGACAAGTGTGCTGAGGTTTACGGGACAGGTACCAGAGGTTTAAGGGTTGCCAGAGAACACGGTCAGGATTAGGACTTATGTTAGACGTGAGGCTTGGCATGGGGCAGTAGTTTCCTGGGCCTCTGTTAGGCTCATGGTCAGTAGGTGATTTGTTATTTTTTAACAGGGGAGATGGCCCAATGGCCAACAGGGGGATGGCCCAGTGGTTGCTGACACTACTCCATAGAGTATATAGGGGTGGTGGCAGGTTAAAAATGGGGATGCATTTTGGTCATTTTGCTAACAAGGGGGATGGCATCTCCCCTCATCCCCCTACCAATCACCTACCACTCGTGGTTGAGGTAAGTGATGCAGGTTGAGGTTTGGGTCCAGGATAACTTGAAAACTGAGGTAGGGCTCAAAGGTAGTGTAGTGTTCAGCTCTAAGGACTCACAAGAATATTTAGTAATTCCAGGTCAGTTATCCAATGCTATGATTAAATGAGATGTGGCTATGATGTGATGACTGGATTTTTTTTCATTTTAATCAAAGTCCCAGTAAATAACGCCAAGCTATCTATTTTTATCTGGCTGATTTTATCTGTGTTTATTTAGAGTTTAATGGTAAGTACAGTTCTTTTAATAATGAGAAAAGTTGTTTTAATGATGAGAAAAGTTGTTTTAGTGATGATAAGTAAAGTTGTTTTAATGATCAGTAAAGTTGTTTTAATGATAATAAGTAAAGTTGTTTTAATGTTGAGTAAAGTTGTTTTGATTATAATTAAAGTTGTTTTGATGATGAGTAAAGCTGAGTGGTTTGATGATGAGTAAAGTGGAGTGGTTTGATGATGAGTAAAGTTGTTTTGATGGTCAGTAAAGCTGAGTGGTTTGATGATGAGTAAAGCTGAGTGGTTTGATGATGAGTAAAGTTGTTTTGATGATGAGTAAAGCTGAGTGGTTTGATGATCAGTAAAGTGGAGTGGTTTGATGATGAGTAAAGTTGTTTTGATGATGAGTAAAGCTGAGTGGTTTGATGATCAGTAAAGTGGAGTGGTTTGATGATGAGTAAAGCGGAGTGTTTTGATGATCAGTGAAGCTGAGTGGTTTGATGATCAGTAAAGCGGAGTGTTTTGATGATCAGTAAACTTGTTTTGATGATGAGTAAAGCTGAGTGGTTTGATGATCAGTAAAGTTGTTCTGATGATGAGTAAAGCGGAGTGTTTTGATGATCAGTAAAGCGGAGTGGTTTGATGATGAGTAAAGTTGTTTTGATGATCAGTAAAGCTGAGTGGTTTGATGATGAGTAAAGTTGTTTTGATGATGAGTAAAGCTGAGTGGTTTGATGATCAGTAAAGTTGTTTTGATGATGAGTAAAGCGGAGTGTTTTGATGATCAGTAAAGCGGAGTGGTTTGATGATGAGTAAAGTTGTTTTGATGATCAGTAAAGCTGAGTGGTTTGACGGTCAGTAAAGCTGAGTGGTTTGATGATCAGTAAAGCGGAGTGGTTTGATGATGAGTAAAGCTGAGTGGTTTGATGATGAGTAAAGTTGTTTTGATGATGAGTAAAGCTGAGTGGTTTGATGATGAGTAAAGCTGAGTGGTTTGATGATGAGTAAAGCGGAGTGGTTTGATGACAGAGGTCACCTGCATGGTGCTGTTGGTTTCACTCATTTCTGTCTGTCTTACCCAGAGACCTGCAGACTTTTTTACTGATGCAAATAAACTTACTGTTCCTCTTTTCTAAAACCCTTTTTCTCAACTGTCTCTGGATATCTCCTCTGATTTTTTTTGGACTTTTGATCTTCTTTTTGTTGGACTTCATGGGTTTTTTGTCTGTATGTTGTTTTGTAAATGAGGAAGACATTATTGTAGTCATTTGATGAGATTCCACATTTCAGCTCCCTCACTTGACCGATTTGTGTTAAATTATTGCCCATACTGAATTTCTGTAAATCTCATGTGGATTAGGTCAAATTTACTCCAATCAGAGTAAATGCAATTTTGAGTGTTGGGGACTGTAAAGTGATTCTGAAATTAACTCTGTACAACTCCAGATTACTTCACACTGGGAAAAATCATACACAAGCGACGTTTACCGGTTTGTATTTGTGTCTCTCCCTCCTTCCTGCTTATGTGTTTAATTGGTCTTTTGATATAGTAGGCTATTTTTAATCCTGTCAACAAGTTTGGTCATAGTCTCATGGACCACTGACAGAGCCTTGTGGCACCATATTAAACTTTTAAACATTAAACAGTTCCCGGTCCATTGTCAATACCATCGACCAGCACTGAATTTAATGTGAATCCCAGTGATCATACAGACTGACGGGCAGACTGTCTAGACCACTGACAATATCATGTTAGACTGTGCACGTAGGACGTATCACAGATTATCAAACGTTAAGTCTGATGGCACATTAATCATTAATCATTAGACATTAGACACTAATGGCATGGTGGTAAATTACGCGGTCCACCATAACTCGATGGGCTCACGGTGATACCAGCAGCTGGGTCTCCGATCAGAAAACAAACTAAACTGGTTGTGTTCGGGGTGGGTCCAGCTGGACTGAATTCACTCTTTGTCATCTCACTGCCGCTCTTGGGATGAAATGCATCACCTGCACAGGTTCAGGTGAATGTAAAGGAAATAAGGTAGACTACCTTCACAAGTTCAGGTGAATCTCAAGGAAATGAGGTAGACTACCTTCACAAGTTCAGGTGAATCTAAAGGAAATAAGGTAGACTACCTTCACAGGTTCAGGTGAATCTAAAGGAAATAAGGTAGACTGCCTTCACAGGTTAATTTGGCTAATCACAGGTGAAACTGTACTGGAAGATCCTCATCCTCCTACACAGGTGCAGGGTCCTACTCACATCATATGACCACACCAAACACTGGACCTGGTGATGCAGAGGTAATTTCGTTGTTGGTGGGGCTAGAGGGAGCAGGAGGCTTCGGTAAAGGGAGGGGAGGAGAGGAGCGGATTGAGGCGATTGTGTGCTTATCACCAAAGATAGAGTGTCGCTCCGAGTCAACCATTAGACAGACGAAGACAGCAGGGCTGGGCGGCTTCACTCACAGCATGACTCACACAACACATGCCCGAAAAAATGGACAGACACGAGACCCTCTCACGTTCTCTCCTGTCCTCTCTCGCTGTCGTTCTGTCTTTTCAGGACGTAGTCTCTCTGTGTCGTGGCCACACAGCGATGCTCTCGGTCTTTCCCTCTTTCTGTCTCTCTCGCTTTCTCTCTCTCTCGGTTTCTCTCTCTCTCACGTGTTCGTGTCATGGTCAAACGCATTAATGAAATGAGTGTTAACCCATATCATTAATGGATTTGCCATGTCTGACCAATTCTGATTAACCAAATTAACTGTAGAGTAATCTTTCCAGAGCGTTTTACACGATGATCAGTTTAACCAAAGCTACAGGATAGAACCACTGAGGCTTTGAGAGACTTCTGCCCTTTTGTACTGTAGTTTTTAAACATTAAAAAAAAAAATCATGAAAATCTTGATATGTTTAAGCCCTGTAGTAATTGGAGACACATCTATATAAACAGACATACTACGTTATGCAATGCGCATTTCCCACAAAGCCACAACCACGCGCAGAGATTCCCGTGGCGTTTTTGTCCTCGTTCCACAGTGTGAGGATAATGATAGTTATTTTGGTGTAAACGTTTCAGATGCTGCTGACCAGCTGAGCTGATTCTCTCTCTCCACTCAGTTGGCTCTGTCCTGTATTACCGCAGTCCCACTGGCCTCTGTATTACCGATCACTGTCACTCTCTCACTCCTTCCTCCACACTCCCTCACCTTTCATCCTGTTTTCATTCCCTCTGTCCTCTTAAACGCTCTCTCACGCCCTCTCTCTCTCTCTCTCTCTCTCTCAGACTCTTCAGCAGTCTAGGGGAGCTGCACACCATCTCTCAGAGGAGTTATGGCACCACCTATACCATCCGCCCCGGCAGCCGATACCCAGTCACCCGACGCACCCCAAGCCCCGGTTCCGGTTCCCCGGACCGCTCGGACCCGCTGGGCCCGATCCGGGGCTACGGCCTGGCCACCTCCCCTACCGCTCCCCCGACCATCCTCAAATCCTCCAGCCTCACGCTGCCCCACGAGCCCAAGGAGGTCCGCTTTGTCATGAGGAGCTCCAGCGCACGCAGCCGCTCCCCCTCTCCGGCGCCCTCTCCTGGCCTGCCTTCGCCTTTGCTGGCCCTGCGGCCCTTCCATCAGAAACCGCTCCACCTGTGGAACAAATACGACGTCGGCGACTGGCTGGCCAGCATTAATCTGGCGGAGCACCGCGAGCGTTTCCAGGAGCACGAGATCGAGGGCTCCCACCTGCCTGCGCTCACGAAAGACGACTTCGCCGAGCTGGGCGTTACGCGCGTCGGACACCGCATGAACATTGAGAGAGCGCTCAAACATCTGCTGGAGAGCTGACCCCTCGCCCCCGTACCTTAGACGACCCCCCCCATCCCCTTTTACCCTCTCAGAAGAATCACTTTATCAGTCTGATTTTTGGCTCTTCTTTTGACTTTCCATTTGTTTTTCAAAAAGCTTCTCTCAGCTCACAGCCAGCAGCCAAAAAAGGAGGGTTTTTTTCTGTTTTTTTTTTTGTTTTGGGCGGGGGTGGTACATTTGACGGAATCCACCCCAGACGCTGAAGATCTTGAGTTGCACCATCAGGATTTTCCTTTGCCCTCACTCTCTCCTCTCCTCTCCTCTCTGCTCCCTCTTTCTCTTTCTCTCCATATCCCTCTGTCTCTCTGACAGCCATTCCATACGTCCAGAAAAAAAGGAGGGATGTCGTCGAAAGAGGAAAGTTCTGTTGCCTTTCAGAGTATTTTTATAAAAGCAGATGAACTGACTGGGTTAAGGCAAAGTCCTGTCTCTCCCCTGCGCCCTCTCCTGGCCATGAGACGCATTACACTTGGAGAATGTTCAACCAACACTAGTGGCTTTTTTCATAATCAGACTTGTGCTTTGGTTTTTCCAAAGGGAATATGACATTAGATAGGAAATCTCTATGTATTTAATAGCTTTGAAAATCGATGGAGACAGATTTAAAAAAAAAAAAAAAAGGAAAAACTGACGAACTGGACTGTTCTGAACAGCGTCTGTCTCTCTCCTCTAGATTCCACCAATAATTTACTCATTTTTACTAATTATATACATATATATATATTTGAAAGAAAAGTATATAGATATATGAATATAAAATTTTGTCATACCTATAAAACTTATATATGGTATTATATACAAAGAAGAAAAAAAAACACCATTGCAAATGATTTTTTTCGACCGTCGTTATTTTATGGACTGTAGCATGAAAATGTATGTCACCTCTTGTATGACGGTTTAGTTGATGGCATATTGAGCCACCCTTTTGCCCAATTATTCTTTTTTTTTCTCTCTCTCTCTCATGAAACCTGGTCTTCCGTCTACAATTAGGGTGTCATTTAGTGGTGTGTGCTCCTGACTGACTCCTTGACAACTTCCCCCTACCCATTTCCCCTGTGACCTATGACCTCATGTTACCTCAAACACTTCTGGTTTGTTTTTTGTGGAGTGTATGGATGTACTCTGTGGAGTGTACAGGTGTGCTCTGTGGAGTGTATGGGTGTACTCTGTGGAGTGTATGGATGTACTCTGTGGAGTGTATGGGTTTACTCTGTGGAGTGTACAGGTGCACTCTGTGGAGAGTGTATGGGTGTACTCTGTGGAGAGTGTGTGTGTACTCTGTAGAGTGTATGGGTGTACTCTGTGGAGTGTATGGATGTACTCTGTGGAGTGTATGGGTTTACTCTGTGGAGTGTATGGGTTTACTTTGTGGAGTGTCCAGTTGTACTCTGTAGAGTGTACAGGTGTACTCTGTGGAGTGTATGGATGTACTCTGTGGAGTGTATGGGTTTACTCTGTGGAGTGTATGGATGTACTCTGTGGAGTGTACAGGTGTGCTCTGTGGAGTGTATGGATGTACTCTGTGGAGTGTACAGGTGTGCTCTGTGGAGTGTATGGGTGTACTCTGTGGAGTGTATGGATGTACTCTGTGGAGTGTATGGGTTTACTCTGTGGAGTGTACAAGTGCACTCTGTGGAGAGTGTATGGGTGTACTCTGTGGAGAGTGTGTGTGTACTCTGTAGAGTTTATGGGTGTACTCTGTGGAGTGTATGGATGTACTCTGTGGAGTGTATGGGTTTACTCTGTGGAGTGTATGGATGTACTCTGTGGAGTGTATGGGTTTACTCTGTGGAGTGTACTGGTGTACTCTGTGGAGAGTGTGGGTGTACTCTGTGAAGAGTGTGGGTGTACTCTGTGGAGTATACGGGTTTACTCTGTGGAATGTACAGGTGTACTCTGTGGAGTATATGGGTGTACTCTGTGGAGTGTACGGGTTTACTCTGTGGAGAGTGTGGGTGTAATCTGTGGAGAGTGTGTGTGTACTCTGTGGAGAGTGTGGGTTTACTCTGTGGTGTGTTATTATTGAGCCAAGTGTCCTTCTCTTGTGTGGAACAGTCTCACCCTGGTAGTGCCACCCTCTCCAGCGGGCACCGGATCAGCCACGGCTCAGTTACTACTAGTCAGCTGCAACTATTAGCAACTGCAGACTGCACCTCATCCCACACTGAAACTCACGCGTGCACACACACACACACACACACACACAGAGTCACACGCACACACACACAGTCACACACACACACACACACACACACAGTCACACTCCTATAATCTCTCCTCTCCTCTTTTTCCACTCTCTCCTCTTTAAGAGACTGGGAGAAGTTCTGCAGGTTATCCCTCTTCAAACACTAGAATCTTCCACTGTACCATCAGTGATGTAGAAGTATGGAATAGAATCCTTAAATTAAAACCAATCCACACATTCATCTTACAATGCCCCCCCCCCCCACTCACACTCACACACACACACACACACACACACACAAATAAACACAGTATTAGTCAGTGTCACACCTTTCCTCTGTTGATTATCCAAATTCAAACCCCTTTTATGTTACTGGGATGAGTCCTGCAATAATCAGTGAGAGTGTGTGTGTGTGTGTGTGTGTGTGTGTGTGGGTGTGTGAGAGTCATTATTAGTCAGCGTCAGGCTGGTATTATTGATGGTTATGAGTGAAATCTGTAATTGTAAGATTTTTTTTCTCTCTGAACACCAACACTCGCTGGCTTCTTTGTAATCTGTTGTAACTGCAGACACAGAGTAATTTGCGCTAGTAATCTGTTTCCTGTTTGATTTTGCTCTGTTCCTTCAGAAATGTGTTTTCTAGCTTGTGAAATATGATACCTAGAAGGGTTTTTATTCATTTACTTATTTTTGATTTTAGGATGATGATGGTTTAGAAAACAAAACAAATGCTCTCCTTGCAAAATGACTTGGATCTGTACATATGGACAAATGTCAAAATATTTGCTTTTTATATCAATCACAAGCAATGTATATAAAATAGTTTTCATATAAATTTTTAAACACAAAAATATTCAAAAAATATTTAGATCTATATATGAATGTTTGGCATATATGCATAGTTAACCAGCTGTGAAGGAAAAAAAGAAAGAAAACATTTTTTTTTCTTTGTATGGACTCTCGAATTTTGGGAAGATTTACACAAAACAAGGTGCTAGCATTCAAATCATTGATATTCACTTCACTTTTTATCCATCTGTTCCTGTGAGGTTCTTTTCTTTTCTTTTTCACACAGATCACCACGTCCTGTTCCTGCCCTTGCTTTGCCACTCAGTGCAGACATGAGGGAACGAGAAGACTGCACTGTCATAACCACACATAACCTCTCTCTCCACTCACACAATCCCAGGGGCGGGGTCATGGAAACAAACTGCTCTTTGTAGCCTTAGGCCAACTCTGAACCCTTAGCACACACCCTTTCGGCTCCCTGGTTCGCCTCTTGAACGTTCAGCCTGAATATCTGGTGTTACTCAGTCAGACTGAGGAGAGACAGACGAAGAGAGAGAGAGGGGGAGAGAGAGAGAGAGAGAGGGAGAGACAGAGAAAAAGAGGGAGAGAGAGAGAGAGGGGGAGTTGGATAAGTGCATAATGAGGCAGCCGACATACAGAACAGAGGACATATGTTCAGAGGAGCCGTTTGTGTGAGTTGACTGACAGTCATTATGTAAACACATACATTACGACTCCCAGACGAGCATCTACAGCCAAGGAAAATATTCCACCTTTTCTCTCAAAAGTTTTTACAGGACGAAGAGCTTGCACCTGTAGACAACGACACTGTGCAAAGAATTAAGCCTTGTCTGTTATCTCTAAGGAAACTGTGATCCATTTAATAAACATCATTAAAAACAACAACTACAAAAAAGCGCCAGACAGGTTCAGACCGGATCAGTCTGAATTCACGAAGGCCCCTCCAGAGCCGTGCATCACATCCACATGTCATACTGAAATGATCTATTTGTAATGTGTTTCCTTAAGCTGTGATGACGGAGTAGATCCTATAGATGGTGCTACTGAGTAGCCTGTGCCTGGTTGTTGTGAGTAGGGTTTTGTGAAGCGGTTTCCTGACCTCATGCGCCACCACAGGGTGAGAAGAAGCAGTATTAGTGCCCACTTATTCACATTATACTCTCTTATGTTTAGAGAAAGCCCAGGTCTGGATATCATGAGCCCCTTCCATAAACGTCTGTCGGAGAAAGAGCCTCTGACATACTGAGACCCTTTCGCTAGTTATTTATCTTTCTTACACTTAACACACACACACACACACACACACACGTGTGAACACCTACTCTTTTTTTATTTTCACTCTGATGGTCCTTTGGATCTTGTGTTTTGCGTTCAGGTGCATCCTGATTGGTTGACTGATTGTTTTGGAATGGGAGACGATTAAGGGAAGGAAAAAGTGTGCCAAAAAAGCCGGGGGGGTGGGAGATCCCTCCACAAGATCAACACTCCTGACCCCCCCCACAAACCCCCAGACCACAGCCAGGCTCCCTCTGTGTGCCTGTCCCCCCCCCCCCCCCCCCCCCCCCCCTTCACTCTCACACACACAGTATGTTTTGTGCTGTTTGCGTTTTCTCATGGGAAAACAGAAACCCTGAAAAATGATTTTATGGGGATTTTTTTCACTAATGTTTTTAATCTGCATTTGACTAGTTAAAGGTGTTAGTGTTTTTTTTTGTTTTTTGAGTTGATCTACATAAAGGGATGTGGATGCCTCACTGCGTAATAAACAGACCACTCCCATTCCATGATGCCCCTCCCACTTTCTCCATGCCCCGCCTCTTTCCTTTGGGTGGGAGTGAGAATGAATACTGTGTACGGTGACCATACAGAAGGGGAGGGAAAGCAAACTGTTGAATAAAACACGTCCCTCGCGTTACCGCACTCTGTGGGGTTATCAATCTTGGGTTTTTTTTGTTTTGTTTTTTTTTCTGACCAACAAAAGCACAATAAAACATGGGAAGAAACACAATGCCCCTGCTTACATCATCATTGATCTGTGATTGGTTGATTTCTGCTCTGAGGTCATCTACCCTGCACCCCCACAAACTCCTGGACTGAAGAGGATTTCTGGGGAATCGGTTCATCCTCAGATAGAGGTAAACCCTGTGTGGCAACAGTGCTATGGGTGACAGGCCCTAATGATAAACTTTTATAACCCCCCCCCCCCCCTCCCCTCGCACACACACACACACACACACACACACACACACACACACCTGGGTAACACTGCCTTTCAGTTCAGGTGTGCCAGAGTTGGACAGGAAAAAAAAATGTAAGCAGATCAGTAAAGTTAAGGAGGTTTGCCTATTCCTGACGGTGTTCTGTCTACAGCAGTTCACACTGTTCTTCTCGTCTGCGTCACATGACCTGACCTCACACGGTGTCTCGTCTGGTTCGATTTGGTCATTCAAAACCGCTCATGTTCTGCAGTGAGGTAAAACACACTCTGTGCCTGTAACGGGGGGGGGGGGGGGGGGGGGGGGTCAAGACTGAATCGCCAGATAGAACACACACACACACAAACTTGTCAGTACAGTTGTGATTTGCTTCCACAGGTAACCACTCAGTTCTGAGCACTGCCATGCCACACACTTCACAGCCACTTTGACTGTGACACCCTAACCCCCACGAGCCCCCACTTCCTCATGGCTGGGGTACCTGGAGTGGTATTTCTTACTATATAATCTATATATTACCCATCCATTCCCACATTATGTCTTATTCCATAGATAGATACACAGTGTTTGTTGACTGTGGAAGCGTACAGTATCTGTGGTTAGAATACGAGTGGTCTGTTGTTTTTAAAAGTGCGCAGAGCCTGAGTGTCTGTGACATATCCCAGAGGAGAGCAGGAAGGATCAGTCATTTTACACAATCACAGTTTTCTTACAGTGTCATCTGTATTCATTAAATACAACACATCATAATCATATGCAGTCCAGTGGTCTTTCAAACTATAACATAAACTCCCATATGTGAGTACAACACACACACAAACATATGTATAAAAGCACTTGTGACATATAGAATCATGAGAGATAATGAAAGCTCAGACAGCTTCACAGTTGGTGCAATAAAATCAAGCTAGCCATTAGCACGGTGTCCAGGCTCCTCTGTTGGGCCCGGTTTCCGTGACAACACTCCTCAGCGCTATATTCCATGTTACAATCTCTGCCACAGTGAAACAAAAAGTCACTGTCAGGCTATTCAAGTACATAATGCCCACTGCTCTCCATATTAAATATACATTCAGCTCTGGTCCCTATCACTGCACAGCACACACTGAATCTCCTTGACCAGTCAGGTACGACTAATCTCACAGTTCTCTGACATCTCTACACACCGTAAACAAAGCACATGACAGATTCAAGTGTTGAGAAAGTCATTCACTGAAGGAGCCTGGCTCTGAAGAGCCAGAGAGAGTCTAACTTTATGTCCATCAGAACTCTCTCTCACGCACACACACTTATTCCCCCACACACACACGTACACACCCCCACACACACTCATTCCCCCCCACATAGAGACAGACGGGGAAAATGAGACAGAAGGTAAGGGACAGAGAGGACACAGAACGAGTGATGTACACAGAGACAGACGGGAGAGAAGATGAGGCAGAGAGGGGTGGGCTGAGGAGTGTCAGGCTGGGGGGGCGGCTGGGGGGGGGGGGGGGGGGGGGGGGGGGGGGGGCGCGT
Organism: Chanos chanos; assembly: GCF_902362185.1. Taxonomy (NCBI): domain Eukaryota; kingdom Metazoa; phylum Chordata; class Actinopteri; order Gonorynchiformes; family Chanidae; genus Chanos; species Chanos chanos. The sequence continues at coordinate 2,128,379 of NC_044507.1, forward strand.
GATGACACGACGGACAGTGGTGGAACTGGTCACGCTGTGTTGAGTTTCTCTGTTTCTTCATCTTCGTGTTCATCAGAATCCTCTTGGTTTTTCAGATCAAAACTCTACAGGGACAAACACATACAGTGAGTATGCCACCAGACAGAAATTCACTCACATGGTTACAGCTGCACACACACACACACACACACACACATGTGCGCGCACACACACAGGCATACACACTCACACATGTGGCTACAGACAGAGGAAATGAAGGCATAACACACACCTCAAGTTCTTTCATGACTTCATCCATGAAGTCACTGGAGTTCTGTTTGTAGGACAGCGCCATGTGAATAGCCTCTCGAAAGACCTGGGGCATGTTTAAAGACAACAAACCCTCAGCATGCTGTCTCGGCCGTGACGCAGAGAGATATCTGCCCCTGTTTACCATGAGTGTAATGCCAAGCTTGTGTGTCCTGAGCAGTCTCACACATCATAGCTTGTGAACTAACCACCTGCTTCACTAACTAGTAACTGCAATACTGTATCATAGCAACGAACAACAACAATCCCCAACAACAACTCTTACAATCTCCATCCATCCAGAGCCCACTCACCTTGACCACATTCGTGCCATCAGCTGCCGACACAAAGTAGAAGGGCAGACCCTGCTTCTTCGCAAAGTTAAAGTTCTTCTGAGTGACCTTCATATCCGCTATAACACACACACACACACACCCACATCCATAAACACGCACAGGACAGTGTTAACATAAGCAGACTGATGTCATGTAGTAACACAGGACTTAACACGACACATGTCTCTCTGTTGACCTCCTGTCTGTTAAAACACAAACACATCTCCCAAAAACTACACAAGCATCGCCCTGTCAGGCTGTCTACAGCTGGGCGTCTGAGCGTCTGAGGAAACACTAGTGTGTGGCTAAGGAACTGCTAAACACCACACATAAAAAAACCCTGCGGCTGAACCGTGTAACAGACGGTGCTGTCCCTGCCTGGTATTTCTCAGCGTGCCGCGTCTGTGAACTGAACGAGCAGCAGCAGCAGAAGAACAGAGTCGCCCGGGAGACAGCCCACTCACCATCGATTTTATTAGCCACCACCAGACAGGGGATCTCAGGTCTGTACTCTCTCAGCTCCGTGTACCAGTTAGTCAGGTTCTTATAGGTCATCTTCCGCTGAATATCAAAGACCTACACACAGAGATAGACTTCTGAATGAATGAATACAGGCTGAATAATGAATTATAAATGAGTGAATACAGCGTGAATAATGAATTATAAACAAATGAATACAGCGTGAATAATGAATTATAAATGAATGAATACAAGGTGAATAATGAATTATGAATACAAGGTGAATAATGAATTATGAATGAATGAATACAAGGTGAATAATGAATTATGAATGAATGAATACAGGGTGAATAATGAATTATGCATGAATGAATACAGAGTCAATAACAAATTATGAATGAATGAATACAGGCTGAATAATGAATTATAAATGAGTGAATACAGTGTGAATAATGAATTATAAACTAATGAATACAGCGTGAATAATGAATTATGCATGAATGAATACAAGGTGAATAATGAATTATGAATGAATGAATACAGGGTGAATACTGAATTATGAATGAATGAATGAATGAATACAGGGTGAATAACGACTAGAGAGGGAACCCACAAGCACATGTGTGCATCATGATGTCAGGGATAAAAGTGAACTCCATCACACAGATGTAAACCATCACACATACCTGTGCTTTGTGACTATATGTAGTTTTACCATGATACATGAAAGTGCTTTGTGACTATGTAGTTCTTCCAGGGAGGCAAACTCTCTCCATACCTTTAAAACCAGACTAAAGACGAGATATTTTCTCTAACCTATGGATAATATAATTCTGATTTGACTTTGTTATAGATATGTAAAGCCCTTTGAGACTATACATAGTGATACTGGGCTCCAAATAAACTTGTATTAGTATTATTATTATACACGTATGCTTTGTGACTGTATGTAGTCTTACCATGATACACGCGTGTGCTGTGAGTGTATGTAGTCTTACCATGATACACGCGTGTGCTGTGAGTGTATGTAGTCTTACCATGATACACGCGTGTGCTTTGTGATAGTATGAGGGGTGCATGCTCTGAAATCGTTCTTGTCCAGCCGTATCCCAGAAATCTGTGATGCAGATGTAAAAGTTTACGAAACACACACTTAGACAAACAACACACTCACAAATTCACGAGGATAAAACTGGCGACTCACCCACTAGTACCGTCTTCCCGTTGACGGTCGTTGTGTATTTGTAGAGAGTCAACGCATAGGTGGACAGCTGCTGCGGCCGGCTGGGCGATGCAGTTAAGCTTCAGTAACGACAGGTCATTTAACGTGCGTTACCATTTTTTTGTATTCCTAATTAATCTATTTAATCATCTTTAAACAGGAAAGAATTTAATAACACTATTGATTATATAAACTACAATCCATCAACAAACTAAACAAAATTAAAGGGGTACTATAAGACGAACAACGAGGTAAAAGGATACTATCCGTCCATGAGAAATCTCTCCATTAACCTGTAAAACAAACACATCGCATTGTTTCAGTCATAGCTGGGCGCAGTGGATAAATAGAAGTGACACAAGACTGGAATGACCGTTAGCATGCTTCCTCCGACACAGCTCAAACTCATATCCAACACATCCATCCTACGAGTATAAACACCTACTTCGATTTTCCGACAGCGCTGTCTCCAAGACAGATGATCTTCACTTGTTCATCAGCATCGTATTTGTCCTGGTCCAGCTCCGGCAAGTTATTGGTCTCGCCAGCCATTCTTAAGCAAAATCCCGTTCAAATGTATAGCCTGAGAGCGGGATTAACCAAGCAGAACGCAGCGTACCTAATAACCTAACTCCTAACCCTGCTATACGGCTACGCACCAATACCTGTGAGGCATTCGTTTACATAAACGCTTTGACACAATCTGTGCGAAAATGTGCGAATTAAATATATACTGTCACTGATACCTTCGCGACGTTAGATAAGACATTCAGCTGATTAACATTAGCTATCCGATTAGCTCACTAAGCACTAACTACAGCGTGCTTATCAAACATATTACAGGATGGTTAACAACAATACTCAACATTTATATGAGCTAACAGTTTATCCTGCATTTCATCTGCCGCTGGCTGGCGTTAACTGGCTATTCTCACCAGTTGCAAGACAATTCTGATGTAAATTGACATGTTTATCAGGAGTTAGCATAGCTAGTTAGCAACAAGTGTCATAACCAGCTAAAGCGAGCTAGCCACGTTAGCTGAGAGAGCCACTGCCTTGTAAACATTAGGTTGCGCGCGCGAATCCGTTGCCTCCAGATAAATATAAAATTAAGTATTAATGCTTCATTGCCTGATCATTCTGCCACAACAGCATTTGAATCCGCCTGCCACTAAAACGGAGTTGTTTGCGCAGTAGTAGCCTCGGAGTGTACACACTTACGACAGACCTCGTTCCTACGCAACGCAAAGACGCTTTAAGGGTCCTGATATTACAACAAAGGGCTGTTCGAGTGCTGCCGGAATTGTGTCGAGGAAAATCTCAGTGACATGCCAGCAAACTTCTTTTGAATAGATTTAGTTTGAGCTACCTATACATAATGCATGTTTTTCTCTGTGTTTGTAGAAGTGGTTGAAAGGTTCTGTGGGGAAAAATCATGAGGACGACACAATGTATAGTAATATTTTAATAGAATTTTAAAAATATTTAATGTGCGGATGACTGACATAAAGATTATTTACAGAACATCGACTTTGCATACTGATAACTGGGAGATAACAAAAGGTCCTTATGAACTTGATTTTTAACATATTAGCCTGGACGCTGACTAACTAACTAGATAAAGCTTTTTAAACCAGTGAGGGTCTTCATATTGGTGAAAATTTGTGAAGGCCTTGGTCAGCAAGGTTTCTTGGAGACAAAAATGTCGTCTTGGCCACATTCCTGTCAGGAGACAAAAGACAAAATATGTTACAGCCACCATAGCACATAACTTCATTATCAGATAAACTGTTACATGATCTACCAGCTTCTCTACCTTATGTTTGCCTGTCTGCCCCGAGGCTGGACATGCAGGCTGTTAAATGACCAAGGTTCACAGAGACTGGTTAGAGAGTGTAAACAGTAGACTGTGACAGGTTTGTGACAGTTGACAGGTGCTGTGTGTATGATTCAACCTGATGCTTTGAGCTTTAGACTAAAACATGATAAGACAGACAGAGACATAAACCGTCCTGGCCACCTCAAATTCTCAGCATGTAATAATGTCCTGTTAACATTTTTGTTTGTCTGTTAATCAGCACTAGACTGGAGTTGTGTGGACACGTGCAACGAACACATATGTGCACAGACACACACACACACACACACACACACATACCACACACACCACACACACACAGTGTGCTGTTGTAGTGTCAGCCTGTATTTGGCTCCACCTCTGACATGGTGGTGGTTTGGATGAACTTTCCAGTAGTGCAGGGTTGCAGGTAGCATAGTTCCATAGCAGGGAAAGAAAACGTGTACATATTCAGACAGAAAAAAGAGCAAGTAACTGTGTGTTTCATGTAAGTCAGTGAGAGAGAGACAGAGAGAGAGAGACAGAGAGAATATGTCAAAGGCACAGATAGTGTGAGAGAGTGAGACAGAGTGCGTGTGAAAAAGGAATAAAGTTGAGTGTGAGTGTGTGTTTTTAGCTGACACACAAACACAGACAGCTGTCCGCACGCTGAAGGTTGGACCATGGCAGTGAGCAGACCTTCACTGACGGAGGAGGATTTCTCCTGTTCTGTCTGTTGTGACATCTTCAGGGATCCCGTGCTCCTCGCCTGCTCACACAGCATCTGTAAGTCCTGCCTGCACACCTTCTGGGAGCAGAGAGGAGCTCTGGAGTGCCCCATCTGTCGGACCGTCTCTCAGAACCCCGACCCGCCCTTAAACATCGTCTTGAAGAACATGTGCGAGGCCATCCTGGAGGAGAGAAGTTTCCGGGGTTCCACGGAATCACAGGGGCTCTGCAGTGTCCACGGTGAGGACCTCACTCTCTTTTGTACAGAGGACAGAAAACCTGTATGTGTCAAGTGTCGAGACCCCAAACTACACAACCATCACAGCTTCAGACCTGTAGAGGAGGCAGCAGTGGACCTGAAGGTAAGCTGAACCAGCAATGCCATGACCTCTCAAAAGACTTCAGGCATAATGAATTAAATCATGAACTGAATAATCATTGAATTATTTGTTGAGTAATGAATAATTAAATATCTAAAAAGTACTAGCACGTGGTCATATTGAGAGAGCGGTCAGTAAAGTGAATTTACAGGCTCTGTGTGAGTCATACAGACAGCGTAACATTTAACAATGAACTCAAGAGTAGCCTGCCAGAAATATTACAATACCAAGACTCATGTAGTGTGAGTTAGCATGATGTGAACATGGATTAGATGTGTGTGAGTGTGTGTGTGTGTGTGTGAGAGAGAGAGACACAGAGAGTGAAAGTAAGAGAGTAAGATATCAGGTACATCACAGGGACAGTGCCCTTTGACAAAGAAACAAACAGGGTTCAACTCCAGGAACTCAAAACATGACAGATGAGTTGGTGCCCAGCAGAGAACTCAGAGTGGAAAAATTTGGAAGTCCAAATATGAGAGCATTCAAGTCTAACTGGTCCGGCAAGGCCTCTTACATGCACAGATAAGCGTGCACACACACACACACAGACTCACATGCACACACACAGACACCCACACACACCCACATTCACACACACACACACACACACACATGCACACACACACACAAGCATAAATTCACACATGCAAATATACTATTTTGATATACTTCAGAGATGTATGGATTAATTGAAATGCTGTAACTCTGACTGCACAGAATGTGTCTTGATAACTTTGTTTTAGAAACTTTACTGTAGTGCTTTATTTGACCTGGTCAAGATTGTGATTGAGTTTGACTGTAGAGAGGCTGCCTGCAGGGTTGTTTCACTGCAGAAGGAAACTGTCATTTCATTTCAGAGGGAGCTCAAGATGAAACTAAAGCCATTACAGGAGAAGCTGAGAGTCTATGAAGAATTCGAACAAACCTGTGATAATACAATGGAGCATGCCAAGGTCTAAAAAGTTCTGATACATTTCAATATTATATTCCATTTCAAAGTCGACTCTCCCTCATAAAACACCCTTCCTTACAGATCCAGGTACAGAACACGGAGAAACAGATTAAAGAGGAGTTTGAGAAACTTCATCAGTTTCTACGCGACGAAGAGGCGGCCAGGGTAGCTGTGCTGAGGGAGGAAGAGGAGGAGAAGACTCAGATAATGAAGAAAAAGATTGAAGAAATAAGATCAGAGATATCTTCTCTGGCAGATATAATTAAATCCATAGAAGAGAGGACAGAGGCTGAGGACCTGTCGTTCCTGTTGGTTAGTAAAGTTACTGTTCAGGAGAGAGACGTGTTCTGTTGGAAAAGTGATGTCTGTGGAATTGTAAATGAACTAGGTTCAGTCACACTGTGTTTGTGCACTCACACATTGTCCCTCATTCCTCCCACAGAGCTATAAGGCCATAGTGGAGAGGTAAGTGACCGGCTTCCTCTCTGTCACCACTCATTCTCACGTCTCCAGACACACTCACTCCTCCAGTCTGATGAATGACTGAGTGAGTGCATTAGCATCAAGAGAGCGAAAGAAATCCTCCACATTATGGACAGTAAACAAACTAAAGGATCCAGTGTACATATCATGTCGCTGACACCAATTCCCACACTCGCCGACGTTTGAGACAAATGTCTAAATTAAACCATAATGACTATAAGCACCAAACTGCACCTAAACCCACACCAAAGAACAACTGAAGGATGTGGAACATTTGGATGTGGACTTACTTTTCTCATGCATGAGTGTTAAATTCTTAGCCATGCAGTTGCCAGGCTGCCAGTGGTTAAGGCTGTGTCAGATGTGGGAAGCACCTCTGGACTGTCAGACATCGTCTTAAGCGAGTTCTTCTGTCTGTGGACGTCTGAACTCCGAACCCACAGAGGCGCTGTGCTGTGTGTCTAAAGCATAAACCATCTCTGTAGTGTGGCTGAGTTTTTTTAATTTAACTTCATTTGTAAGATCAAAATTTATCTACAAGCGCATGGAGGTACAAAATTGAAACCCCAAGTTTTATGTCTCAAGTTTTCCCAACTTTCTATATTTGTGTAGATTGTTTTTTGTCACACACTTTGTTTCACAGTTCCTAACAGTTCCTAACAGGACTAATGTGAGAGTTCACCCTTTGTTTCACAGTTCCTAACAGGACTAATGTGAGAGTTCCTAACAGAACTAATGTGGGGGTTCATCCTTTGCGTACTGATGGATGTGGAAGGCTGATATTCAGGGTAGAGGCAGTCCAGTGGGTGGATGTGTGTAAACTGTTGTCTATAAAGACAAACCCCTTATGAGCTTCAAACATAATCTAAGCACTTGTGTCCACTTTTCAATGGTGGAAATACACATAGCGAACTATCCAGAGGTGCTGTTTTAAATGTAACAAATAGTGAGTAAAAAAACACTAACAAACAAAACAAACAAAAAACCCCACTTTTTTTCCCCCATTCAAGATGTACACAACTTCCTCATTTAAAATTAAACTATTTACAGTGTGAATCCTGAATGTGATTTCAGAACCCAATACCCACTGAGGGATCCAGAGATGGTTTCAGGATCACTGATCAATGTGGCAAAACACCTGGGTAACCTGAAGTTCAGAGTCTGGGAGAAGATGGAGGAGATCACAGAATACAGTGAGAGCTGAAATTTTGTTTTACAAAAGAAATGTTATCCCAGATCAGTTTTAAACAATCATTTTACTTTTGTAGAATATCTTCTTCTCTCACTCCACCCCCAATATGTTTTTCTATCCATCCATCCATCCATCCATCCATCCATCCATCTGTCCTCTCAGCTCCTGTGATTCTGGACCCCAACACAGCTCATCCAGATCTGTACCTGTGTGAGAGTCTGTCCAGTGTGAAATTCGGTGAGGAAGGCCAGCAGCTCCCTGGTAACCCAGAGAGATTTGACGACTATTCCAGTGTCCTGGGCTCTGAGGGCTTTGACTCAGGCTCCCACTGCTGGGACATTGAGGTTGGAGACAACACAGCCTGGGCAGTGGGAGTCATCACAGAGTCTGTCTATAAGCACAGAGAGAATCTGTCTAAGTTTGGGTTATGGTATGTGGGTTTCTATAACGGCAAATACGGCAAAGGTTATTCCCCAGAGATCCTCACTCTGCTGAGAGTAAACCACAGGATCCAGAGGATCAGAGTCCAGCTGGACTGGGAGAAAGGAAAAGTGGTCTTCACTGACTCTGGACACAACACCTGTCTACACATATTCAAACACAACTTCACTGAGAGAGTCTTCCCATACTTCTACAATCACTGCAAACTTCATCCTCTAAAGATTTTACCTGTAAAACCGTCCATCTCTGTGGAGCTACACAGCTAGACTTCATACTATCTTCATCTTAACTGGGTTGATGAACATATTTAGGTGGAGTGAATGAGATGAATGTTCATCTTTGTGCTAATTGGGTTTGTGGTGCTTTGAAATGAGTTTAACCTTTTGGAGTTGCCAATCAACATGAGACCAAAGCTATAATCACAGTGTTGTATGGTTGACTCTCACAGTGAATAAGACATTATATAGTAGAAGCTAATAAGAACAGACCAATTGCCACATTCCATATTTCGTGCTTAAACCATTTGATTATATGCAAATGGTTTTGAGTGGATGACGTCTCTTATAGTTCTGATTATTTGTGTTGGTCTGTATCTGTAATGTGTAGATATAGAAACAAGTGAAGTGCAGTGACTCACACGCTATAATCCTGCCAATGCTTTACCTCGTGGTCACTGGAACATGTCACGTGTCTGCGTGATCCAGACCTCAGGAGAGCTTTATTCATGCCCCCACTGAACAGGAGTCATAGCCACATGACTTTTAGGGCTAATGCTATGACAGCATGAGACAAGGCAATGTCACTGGTTTATCTGGAACCCCTCTTGTAATCTAGGGATTTTTGGCTACACCATTGCATACACAACATCACAGACGTCTGGCCATCACGCCGCTGAGAGTTTAAAAAACAGCACGCCTGCTCACATAGGAGACATCAAATGTAAGCCACAGCAAAGCTTGTACAATGTTGTTTCACCTGCTGTATGAATAAAATTAAAACTTAACCTTTCTGGTGTTGATTGTTGGGAGGTTGTCTGGGGAGATGCTGCCATTTTTTTTCTGTAATATTGCCCCTGTGGGTTCTGCATTATAAAGCTGGAAAGCCAAGCTAACTTTAGCATGACAGGCTAACTTCTGTGGGCGAGCATGCATCATTTGTGAACAACTGTTTTTATTACAAAACATTGGGACTGATGTGGGCTGCTTTAATCTTTAATACAGATAGTAAAATATTTTGTATGCCAAGCATGCAGCTACATTTCATGAGATGCACAGCACTTCAGTCTCACTTCTTGTGTGTGATGCAGTTTAGTCTTAACTGTTTTCCCAGGTCAGGTTTAGGCTAATCCTTATCTGCTCTTGTGTGTGATGCAGTTTAGTCTTAACTGTTTTCCCAGGTCAGGTTTAGGCTAATCCTTATCTGCTCTTGTGTGTGATGCAGTTTAGTCTTAACTGTTTTCCCAGGTCAGGTTTAGGCTAATCCTTATCTGCTCTTGTGTGTGATGCAGTTTAGTCTTAACTGTTTTCCCAGGTCAGGTTTAGGCTAATCCTTATCTGCTCTTGTGTGTGATGCAGTTTAGTCTTAACTGTTTTCCCAGGTCAGGTTTAGGCTAATCCTTATCTGCTCTTGTGTGTGATGCAGTTTAGTCTTAACTGTTTTCCCAGGTCAGGTTTAGACTAATCTTTATGTGGTCTGGTCAGCCTTAGAAACACTGACCTCTACATTTGTCATAAATAGTTAGATGTTGTCTGTGTCATACTTGAACTGTGAATGGTAACAATGAACATGATGACAGTAAAAACCTTTACTGCTGTCTTTCATATTTATTAGGAATGACAGCAGAAATTCATTCAGCTAAGAGAGAATAGCAAATATCATCACGCCATGTCAGATTTGCTATAACATCACCTTAGAGAACACATGCTGAAATTTTACCAGTGTGAGAGTGTAAAATTTAAAAGTGTAGACTTGTGGTTTTATCAGATGTTGTGTGTAGTAGATGTAGTCAGGTAGCTCTGTTTGATGAATCACATGAGGTGGTGTTTCAGAAGAGTTTCTCATCTGAGTCATATCAGTGTAAGACCAACTTCTCCTATTCACTCAGTCACTCATTATCTAAGCCACTTATCCTAATTACAGTCGCTTGGGGTGCTGGGGCCTATCCCAGCATTCATTGTGCAAAGGTGGGGAAACACCCTGGAGAGGTCGCCAATCCATTAGAGGGCAGACATACAGACAAACACATCCACGTATACATTCACACCTAGGGGCAATATAATATTTCTAATTCGCCTGACCTGCATGTCTTTGGACTGTGGGGTGGGGGCGGGGGGGGGGGGGGGGGGGGGATTGGGGAGCATGGGGAGAACATGCCTGGCTGGAAATCAAACCTGGGACCTTCTTGTTGTGATGCGACAGTGCTACCCACTGCTACCCACGCTACCCTCTCCTATTCATCTTCTAGGTGCTTTCTTTGCCATTCAAATTGTACTTCATTTCCAAATTTGTCATTAAGTTGTATTGGCTTCTTCCCATACAAAATATCCATTATTTCAGTGGCTTTTGTGCAGTAGTTATTTTCAAAGTTATCCTTGTTCTGAGTGACGAGCTATGAGTCTCTATGAAGCTCCACTGACTCCTCATTGCTGGCCCCTGCTGATGCTTGTCTTGGTCCATCTTAAAGCTGTCTTCACCGGGATCCATCATCATTAGTTTTCCCAGGGTTGTGATGATGTTTAATTCCTGCAGAGCTGTAATCATTTCCTGTACACCTTTGGGCAAGGCACTTAACCCCAATGTCCCCCTGGGCGCATGGAATAGTTCCCACTGCTCCTGTATCTGGTGTGTGTGTGTTCACTACTGGTGTGTTGGATGGGTTAAATGCAGAGGACAAATTCACTGCTCACTGTTCACAGTGTGTGTGTGCAATCACAGAGATTTACATTTACATGTGATATTATCAGGTATGTCTCAGACATCTATGAGGAGTTCAGTTGCTGCTGCCCTCGCTAGTCACTAGAGGGTGACAGAGTCTTTTTTTGTGGATTCATGACTGCCTGCGTTTGTGTTGCTCAGTTATGGTTTGTATTCATACCTTGTTCATTTTGTGGATGTGCATCCTGCTTTTTATGTTCTGTCTTGCTCAGACTTGAGTTTGCATTTGTCCTGTATATGCTGTGCAGAGCTATCGTGATAAGATTATAATAAATCTGCTCTGGTGAGGGGGGGGGGGGGGGCCTTGTGTATCTTAACTCCACAATGGCCCTGTTTACACCTTGCATTAGATCAGATTTTGGTGATCCGATGACAAGTGGACAGCTCTAAAGTACAATAAGCAGTAAGCACCCAATGCGCATTGAGGTCGCATCTGACCACATTCGGAGGTGGTCTGGACCGCATACGACCACATTCTTTTAGCAGTGTAAAAGCGAATGCGATCTCAACCACATTGAACGACCGCCCGCTCAACTGACACCGAGGTAAATAAATCATGTTTCGAGTCTACGGGTTAAACAAAACACTTCTGAGATGAATACTTGACCCCTGAACAACACATGATACCAAATCGCTAGTAGAGAGAGAGAGAGAGAGAGGGAGAGAGAGAGAAAGAGAGAGAGAGAGAGAGAGAGAGAGAGAGAGAGAGAGAGAGAGAGAGAAAGAGAGAGAGAGAGAGAGAGAGAGAGAGAGAGAGGAGGGGGGTTGGCTGGTTTGTCGTAGATATGTGGCAGCATATAGTGTAGTCACATTAATAATTTGTATAATAGTCTATTACCATCACATGGTTGATATGTGGTTTGTTGCTACATTGTAGCAGAGTTCATATGACTGTCACATTGTAACACATGCTCCCCTCTCTCTTTCTATGGGTATAATGTACTAACTGCCTGGTTCAAAACCTCACATGCCCACACAGTGAACTGAGTTATCAGAGCAAATCTCAGCTATTAGTTTTTATTGTAGCAAGTAAATTACCTACTGAGCTATATTCTATATTCTATATTCTATATTCTATATTCCATATTATATTCTATATTCTTGTCAACATCTAGTGTCCAGGTAGTTTTCCAGGCACACTAAACTCTGTCCTAAATTTAAACTCTGTCCTAAATTAAAGCAGTTTATCATCAGAAGGGGAAAAACGGTTCTGCAATACTTTGCAGGGTGTGAGAGAATTCTGAGGAATGGAATCTTAAATGTTAACGGTCTCAGATAGTGTGTTTGAAACAGGATAACTGAGACCAGTCTGAAATGGTCTGACAATTTCTTAAGACTTTTTTTTAGAAATCATTTTCCTCTCTACATTTAAAACAGGAACGTATCAAAAATCATATATCTTCACACAATCATATATCTTCACACAATCAATCATATATCTTCACACAATCATATATCTTCACACAACCAATCATATATCTTCACACAATCATATATCTTCAAACAATCATATATCTTCACACAATCATATATCTTCAAACAATCATATATCTTCACACAATCAATCATATATCTTCACACAATCAATTATATATCTTCAAACAATCATATATCTTCACACAATCAATCATATATCTTCACACAATCAATCATATATCTTCACACAATCATATGTCTTCAAACAATCATATATCTTCACACAATCATATATCTTCAAACAGTCATATATCTTTAAACAATCATATATCTTCACACAATCATATATCTTCACACAATCATATATCTTTAAACAATCATATATCTTCACACAATCATATATCTTGTATGTAATACTCATTAGGTGATTTGTAGGCGGATGAGGGGAGATGCCATCCCCCCTCAATTGAAAAATGACCAAAATGCATCCACCTTGTTAACCTGCCATCCCCAAATATACTCTGTAGAGTAGTGTCAGTGACCACTGGGCCATCCCCCCTGTTAAAAAATAACAAATCGTCTACTGGTAATACTGGAGGGTTAAAGGGTCTCAGGGGGTATCTGTCAAAGTTATTTAATGCACTTATGTCTTTGTTTGGAATTTTGGAATGCATTTTTATAATGGATTTGGTTGATATTCCCATAATTACCATTATGTGAAGTTTGTACAATTTCAGCAAGTTGCTTTCCGTTTATTCGCAAATATAAAATCAAGATTAGCAATACAGCTGTGTTATTATCCCCTGATAACTAGTTACTGTCATCTTCTGTAAGTGTATGATGCTACATCCTACATTTACAGAGGATGACAGTATTTGTCAAAGAAACCAAACTCACATAAAAAAGTTTTGTGTTTTTGCGACAATAGTAATATTGAACATATTGTGTATATTGTATATTATTAGGTTAGCAATGTAGAATTTGAATTTGACAGTTATCGATGTAGAGTGTGTATTTTACAGGACTTATCAAATAGTTATTTTTAGCGCAGATTGGTTTTTGTAGTAATCTTGTTTGACCACAAGAGTGCGCCAAAGTCCTGAATTTTCTTTTGTTCTGTTTTCATTGTTATTATTAAAATGAATGATACAGGTGTAAGAATGCATTGTACTGTGATGTATTTTATGTTTGTATGTACTGCATATTATAATATGATTGTATTATATTATATTATATTATATTATATTATATTATATTATATTATATTATATTATATTATTTAATCTGAGCAAACACATAAAACATGTTTAATGTGCTTTTATGGCATTCACAAGGGTGATCTACCAACTATATTGGTCTATAGATGCATCAGATTTATCAACTCTAGACAGCTGTAAAACAACACTAAATGTGTTAGTGTTCTCTATGTTCTCTATGTTCTCTGTGTTGTCCATGTTCTCTATGTTCTCTGTATTCTCTATGTTCTCTGTGTTCTCTGTGTTCTCTGTGTTCTCTGTGTTCTCTATGTTCTCTGTGTTCTCTGTGTTCTCTGTATTCTCTGTGTTCTCTGTGTTCTCTATGTTCTCTGTGTTGTCCATGTTCTCTATGTTCTCTGTGTTCTCTATGTTCTCTATGTTCTCTATGTTCTCTGTGTTGTCCATGTTCTCTATGTTCTCTATGTTCTCTGTGTTGTCCATGTTCTCTATGTTCTCTATATTCTCTATGTTCTCTGTGTTCTCTATGTTCTCTGTATTCTCTGTGTTCTCTATGTTCTCTGTGTTCTCTATGTTCTCTGTATTCTCTGTGTTCTCTATGTTCTCTGTATTCTCTGTGTTCTCTATGTTCTCTGTGTTCTCTATGTTCTCTGTGTTCTCTGTGTTCTCTATGTTCTCTGTGTTCTCTGTGTTCTCTGTGTTCTCTGTGTTCTCTATATTCTCTATGTTCTCTGTGTTCTCTATGTTCTCTGTATTCTCTGTGTTCTCTATGTTCTCTGTGTTCTCTATGTTCTCTGTATTCTCTGTGTTCTCTGTGTTCTCTGTGTTCTCTGTGTTCTCTATGTTCTCTGTGTTCTCTATGTTCTCTGTGTTCTCTGTGTTCTCTATGTTCTCTGTGTTCTCTATGTTCTCTGTGTTCTCTGTGTTCTCTACGTTCTCTGTCAGCCCAAGATATTTTCTCTCAGAACATGTGTCCCTTCTACTAAATGAATGAATGTTGTGTAATGTTTGAATGTAATGTAAAGTAATGTAATATTATCTGATGTAATGTAATGTAATGTAAAGTAATGTAATCTAATATAATCTGATGTAATGTTATGCTTGGACTGAATGGAATGACTGAGATTATCACCTTGTTCACTGACATAAGAACAGTGTTTAGATTCCTCTAAACAACCAAAACATGGATTCAAAAACTGGTTTGATTTCTATGTGATCAAATTAATGATTCATTGATAAATTATTAATGATTAATATGTTGGAATACTTTTTATGTAATAAGGTTGTCACCGCTGTGATCTCTAAATGGTACATCAACGTGTGATGAAAAACATACAGTTGAAGGGAAGAATGAACAGAAAGAAAACAAATTGTAGAGATTGGTGTAGATATTCATTCCTTGAGAGTAGAGTTTAGACCTCTTATCTGGGCTATGACTTTATTTGTCAGATTTTCTTAAGAATACTCTTAATGCTTAAAAAACACCCCAGTGGAAACTTCCTTCACCAGTCCTGAGAAAGTGAATGGTCACATCCCACTGGTCTCACACCTGGTTGAGGGACAACTGCTAGTGACTCTCAGGACATTCTTGTTCTGTTAAGTTACTTATTGTTCATTAACATGTATGATACATTTCAGCCTGAGATTTGAACATTATGAAAAGTTTCATGTTTAAAAGCGTGTTGAGAGTTCTGAAGGTCATAAGGTGCTAAATCTGTGATCTGGTTTACGATCCCTGATTGATCTGGTTTTTCTCTCAACGCTGTCTTGTGGAATTTGTCATCCTGGTTTGTCTGGTTAAATCTGAGCATTGACTCTTGCTTGTCCTTGGATTCACCCAAGTCCTCCCCAGTACTGCAGTATCTCATACTCTAACTCTGGTGTTCTGGTCTCTAAGGGTTGAGTGGAAAACCCCCTTCCCACTCCAAACTGGCACTCAGAAGAGTCACAGTCATCACTGTCACCCTCAGCTCTATATGATGGACCCTCTACTGATTTATGAAAGTCTACACACATAGAAAATATTACATAAACAAATCACAGAACAGCATAAAGCTGGACAGCCAGACCAGTCAGTCATCAAATGAGTTGTAAATCAATCTCAGCCCGTCTCTTTAGATGACGTCATTCTGACACAGTCCACTGTTTAGTTCTTTTCTGGTGCATTTATGTTGAAGTGATTTTTAGTATATGGAAAAGCTGGGAGACTGTCCAGTGAAATGCCTACACAGAGACCATGGAGATGCCTTAACACAGAGAGTGAGAATTGACTGTAACCTGTCTTGGTGAACAAGCTGACACTGATCTTCAGACCAATCCTGTGAAGTCACCACTGACATCATTGAAACAGGTGTCCCCGTGTTACGAGAGGACATGTTGTTGCTTGGCTACACAAACTTTCGCATGTCAAGTCAAGTTTAGTTTATTTGTCATATGTAGGTTAACACAGGGTCAGCGGTACAATGAAATGTATGAGAGGAGAGAAACAGGTCAACTCAGCGATGAGGCATGTGGTCTCTGTTGTGTTGTGTTTGTTGTGTGGTCTGTGTTGTGTTGAGTTTGTTGTGTGGTCTGTGTTGTGTTGTGTTTGTTGTGTGGTCTGTGTTGTGTTGTGTTTGTTGTGTGGTCTGTGTTGTGTTGTGTGGTCTGTGTTGTGTTGTGTTTGTTGTGTGGTCTGTGTTGTGTTGTGTTTGTTGTGCTGCTTGAAGGAGGGAATCAACTCACAAACTGCTATTTGTTGCTGTTTTAATGTAGATGTTGATGGATGTATCTGTACAAGTCAGTAATACAAAAAAATCAAAGATCTTTGATAAATATGATGAATATATTCTATATACACACAGGTCATCAGTCCCATTTTAACAAGGAAATACATGCTTAACCTCATAGCACTAGTAAAGACAAATATGCCATAGATCTTCTATAAAATGTATTTATATCTGTATGTTTACATATGAATGACAATATAGCTGCATGTTCATAAACACAAGGATAAGATTTATAAAAGCATAATGCATAATAAAATATTTACAGCACATCATAAGCTGAAAATCTTTTTTTTATTAGGACCAATAAAATAATGTATACCTAATACGGATAACTACCCTCAGTTCACAGAGTGGAGACTGAGAGTCTAACAGCACTGATGACATCAGAACTGCAGCCTCTTAAAGTGACAATACAACACATTTACCAACACATCAGTGTGAACAGTTCCTCTACAGTGAATGATATATACATTTTGAACATGCAAAAAAACAGAGCAAAGTTTGTTCAACATTGACCAGGATTTGGTGAAGTTTAAAGGAAAAAAAAAAGATTTGATTTGGAGATTTGGACACTGCTAAATTGGTCACCATTGTTTCAAGTCCATTTTGCCGTTTGGGTCGGTCTTAGGGAAACGCAGAGACACTTAACTGGCACTTATATAACTTGTATTAATGGTTGTAGTCTAGGGAATAAACCAATCAAGCTACTTAAGACTGGTCCCTAGTTTAATACATCCCCATGTGTTGGAATGTATGGCCAAACCTGGGGAGTGCAGGTGGCATCTCCAGGAAACTGACTAAGTTAAAACACGATTTCCTTTTGTGTTGTATCCTCAGAAGTTCAGTGGTGATGATTGCAGCATGTGACTGAGCCAAAATAATGAAAGAGAAAAGTCTGTAGAGAAGAGACACTGTCCATCCAGAGAACGTGGAGGCTGCAGAAGTTCCCAGCAAAACCATTTAAACTGGTCTCCTCTCACTACAGCTCATCAGTTCTCTTCTTAAAGAGACCACAGATAGACAGCACCCTGCAGCGTCTCATGTGTGTTAGTGTCTTTCCCTGCTCCACCACTATTATAACCTCACTGTCATACTTTCAACATTCTATCAGTGATGCAGTTGACACCCAGGTGAGAGTTTATCATGGACATTAAGAGAGAATGGTGGTCACTCTCAGTCTCTCAACAACAGTGACTAGACATCCTCTCTCTGCCAGTCCAAACCCACTCCACTCAGTTCTCTCTGCCAGTCCAGATCCACTCCACTCAGTTCTCTCTGCCAGTCCAGATCCACTCCACCCAGTTCTCTCTGCCAGTCCAGATCCATTCCACTCAGTTCTCTCTGCCAGTCCAGATCCATTCCACTCAGTTCTCTCTGCCAGTCCAGATCCACTCCACTCAGTTCTCTCTGCCAGTCCAGATCCACTCCACTCAGTTCTCTCTGCCAGTCCAGATCCACTCCACTCAGTTGACGACGACAGAGGCAACAACCATAAGCTTGGACATGCACCTCCCAAGGACAAGAATCACGCAAGTGGTTCGTAAACCAAGTGAAACCAAATCTGTAAGAGAAACACACCACCATACTTTACACATCTGCGGCTTTTTCATTACAGCTTTTTAATTTGTGGTTTGTGTGTGTGTGTGTGTGTGTGTATGTTAAACACTGTCCATATCAGCTGTATAAGTGTCAGAGTGTAAAAGAATTAGACACATTTGATTCAGCAGCGTGATACAATAATACAAACTCTTTATCTGATATATTCACTAATACATATACCACACACTTTATCTGACTTACATAGTACATATGCCAGGGACAAATTAGACAAATTACAAATTAGAGCTTACTAAATAAATATCTGTATCTAAATGCTCCAAAAGTCTTCTCAATGAGTGTCCAACCTTGCTGGAATCTGTGAACATCAATCTTGTTATTGTATAAGTGTGTGAGTTGTCTGTTTAAACAGATGAATAATTTTAGTCAGTCATAAGAGTGAAGTAGAGATAGACAGAGTCAGAGAGCATCACTGATCCCTGCTACACACATGCTTAGGGATGTCCCGATCAAGTTTTTTTGCCCCCGATCCCGATCCCAGTCATTTAATATGGAGTATCTGCCAGCTTGAATGCTTAACCATCTGCATGCTTTGTTAATGACCACAAAGCACCGGCAGAGGCCCCCTCCTTAACTTACATGCAGCTCTTAGAGGGCCTCACAGGCCTCTTATTTTTGAACACAGAGAGCTTGATATTTCTTGTAAAACAAAAGATTGTATAGCTACAACTTTTAATACAAATGATTACATTGATTCACCCCTATAAAAATGATTAAATAATTGTTACAGTGTTTATCATGATTATTACAATGATTATCTTAAGGGAACATATTATTTCTCCAACATCAACATTAACTTGTCTAACTGTCAGCTATGCTGATACTTTTTCTAAAAGCCTCTTTTTGTATGCTATCGATATCAATCCTTAGTGTTAGTTAAGCGACTGTATTGCTCTCTGTGGTTTCCTGTTCCCTGTAAGGGTGTACGCTAGCGTGTTTGTCTGCTGCTGCTCATGGGAACTGTCTATGCCATTCTCCCCTGGCAATCCTGTCTGTATTGTGGATTATTTGTTTTTCGTGGACTGTAACAAAAACCAAGGATTGCAACCGCAGGATTGTCTATTCAAATAAAATATCAGATTAGTCAACCTGGTCCGTTTGGATGTTTTCTCTTCTGCGGGCGACACTAGCATCTTCACCGGCCTAACTCGAGCCCTCTCTGCGGCTGACACCACTGTAAGTCTCCTTCCTCACGTTTGTATGCTGTCTCCTGTTCACTCTGGCTAATTTGCTGGTCTCTACATGTCTGTCGGCAGATGGCCTTTGACTGTCATCACAGTTTTGGCTGTGTGTAAGATAGCTAGCCAAGCAATCTAGGGAATTTACTTTCTTGGCCTCTCTATAGCACCATATCTGTCTATGGGTTATTTGTACAACTCAGCGGACTTTCTAAAAACGAACAAGTCATCCATCCGTCTACCTGCTGGAGTTTACAATCACTGTGTCAATTTATGCATCGCTCACCGGCCTGGTTATACACACCGAGGTTCATGCCAGAGATTTAGCTGACAGGCTGATCTATCCGTTGGCGCTATCGTCACTATCTGGTCTGTGCGGCCCACTCGCTCCCAAACCAGGCAACACACGGGTGGCGGTGTTGACTCTGGAAATCTCCGTTCTTTAAAACTGTGTGGAAATACGGCGTCAGAGCAGGCTGCACAGCATAAACCGGACTCCTCACCAGTTAAGTTTGCCCTAACAAACGCTCGGTCCATATCAAACAAGACCTTTGTTTTAAATTATAAGTTTACGTCTAGTCGTATGGACTTTTTATTTGTAAGAGAGACCTGGTTTAACGTTGGTGATCTCCGTCCTCCCCACTGCAACTTCCTAAATTCTCAAAGGACTACTGGTCGCAGAGGTGGCTTAGTGACCGTTTTTAAAAACTGTTTTAAATGCAGATTCATGCTTGTCAATGTATATTCTACTTTTGAAGTGCAACTTTTAAAGATTAATGTCACTACCCCTGTTCTATGTGTACTGGTACACAGACCTAATACTAGCCATAATTTTATTCAAGAGTTTTCTGATCTTTTATCATTAATGGCCTCTCGAATGTGCGTGCATCGTTTTCAGTCAGATTACTTCTCCTTCAGAGCAGATTCCAAGTAAGACTTTGCTTTAAATTGCTTAGTAGCCGCGATTTCTGGGTTCTCTCTTGTCTCTGTTGCGTGTAATTGTCCGAGTAGCTGTGATTTCTGTTTGCTCTGTATACTCTGCTGTCATTTACCATATATAATTTACTTCGTGCGTGATTCTTTCAGGGTTTGCTTTACCTTAAGTTCTCCGTCTGTTTAGAACTGTGTGCGCTGTCTGGTAGCGTTGTTAGCTCACTTTACTAGGGAGTTTGTATTGAATTCCTGTCGCATCAGCTGCTGAGTTGCTGATTTGCATTTGTTTGTTACTCTCAGTCTCAGTCAATTTACGCTTTGTTCTGAGGGGGCGGGGCTGTAGCCAGCCCTTAAGCCGTGAACGCTGTAGTCACAAGACTCATTAGTAATAGTGCTTCCGCCAAGCGGCAGCTGTAGCGGTCTCCTCTCCCTTGTCTCGTCGGACAAAGACTCGGTCGGACTAAGACAAGGGAGTCTACCTGCGGGAGTCCAACGAGGAAGGACAACGAGGAAGCGGAGACAACTGCTGCCTGTCTGCCGTACTCTAAGCAATTTATTTTCATCTTGATTTATTCATTTTCATTTTCATTTGCTTATCTGTGTAATTGTGTCTCTTCCCTACCTCCTAAAATACCTTGTCCCCCTCACACTAATCATGTGTCATCTCCCTACTCCAGTTCAAGTTTCCTCTTGCAATCCCTGCAGGTGGCGTCCGATGCATCCTCGTGGACGTGACCTGTCTAGTCTAACCTTATCCATCCACCACGCTCTGCTAACACTGCTACTGGCATTTCAGGTGGTCTCTGGAACTGCCAATCGGCGGTACAGAAGGCAGACTTCATCTCCGCTCAAACCTCCCTGCTGTCCCTGCACTTTCTGGCCCTCACTGAGATGTGGATCATACCGGAGAACATGATCACTCCCGCTGCCCTCTCCACTGCCTTTTCCTTCTCCCACACTCCCACACCCTCGGGGAGGGGTGGGGGAACTGGCTTCCTGATCTCCCCCTCATGGAGCTTCCAAGCAACCTCTCTCCCTTTTACCTCCCCAACATCTTTTGAATTTCATGCTGTTTCTGTTTATTTCCCTTATAAACTACATATGACTGTTCTTTACCGCCCCCCAGGCCCTCTGCAGTCATTCCTAGATGAACCGGACGTCCTCCTCAGCACCTTCCCTGAAGACGGCACTCCCATCCTGCTGCTAGGAGACTTCAACCATCCGAATTCTACTCAGTCTGACGGCCTACTCTCCCTCCTTCAGTCCTTTGACTTTACCCTCGTGGAGTCCCCTGCAACGCACAAGGGTGGTAATCAACTGGACCTGGTCTTCACAAGAGGCTGCCAAGTTCCTGATCTCACGGTCACACCGCTTCACACCTCAGATCACTTCTTCATGTCTTTCTCTCTCTCGATCTCTCCCTCCCTGAAATCCTCAGCTCCCAAGCTGCCAGTCGCAGCTAGACGTAACCTTCGCACTCTCTCCTCTAGTGCCTTCTCTTCCATGGTCTGCTCCTCTCTCCCATCTGTAGGAGCCTTCTCACTTCTCGCCGTGGAAGAGAAATCCTCTACAGTCCTCTCTGCGCTGGCCTCCACCCTGGACACCCTCTGTCCCCCAGTCACCAAACCGGCTGGCCTCTCCGCTCCCAGTCCCTGGTTGACTGATAGTATCCGTGCTGACAGAACCAAACTTCGCGCGGCTGAACGGAGATGGCGGAAATCGAGATCCTCCAACGACCTATCCCACTACCACTCTCTTCTTTCTTCTTTCTCCTCTACCTTGTCCGCTGCCAAATCTGCCTTTTTACACTCTAGGATCAACTCTGCCTCCTCCAACACCCGCAAACTCTTCTCCACCTTCTCCTCCCTCCTCTCTTCTCCTCCTCCTCCTCCCTCCCTCCTATCTGCTGATGACTTTGTCTCCTTTTTCAAGAAGATCAATGACATCTGCGACTCCTTCCCCCCTTCCCCTCCCACCTCGGATCCTGCACCCCCCCCCCCACTATCTTCTCCTCCTTCTCCCCTCTATCTGATGCTGAAGCTCTCTTACTTATAAAATCCCATCGTCCCACTACCTGTCCTCTAGATCCCATCCCCTCCCCTCTCTTTCAGGCCATCTCGGGCGACATTCTGCCCTTCATCTCGTCCTTGATCAACAGCTCCCTATCTACTGGCACGGTTCCTTCTGCCCTGAAGAGAGCACAGGTCAAGCCACTGCTCAAGAAGCCCACCCTACACCCTGCTGATGTAAGTAGCTACCGTCCAGTCTCTCTCCTACCGTTTCTCTCCAAAACCTTGGAACGTGCAGTATATAACCAACTCTCACCATATCTTCTGCATTACAATCTCCTGGATCAGAATCAATCCGGATTCAAAGCTGGCCACTCCACCGAGACGGCCCTCCTTGCTTTCATGGAGGAGCTCCACTTGGCCAGAGCGAAGTCTCTCAGCTCTGTCCTCATACTCCTAGACCTCTCCGCAGCATTCGACACGGTCAACCACCAGATCCTCCTCTCATCCCTTGCTGGGCTGGGCTTCGCGGGTTCTGCACTCGCATGGTTCAAGTCCTATCTGTCTGACCGTTCCTACCAGGTCTCTTTACACACAGGAGTCCCACAAGGTTCGGTACTTGGTCCACTCCTTTTCTCTCTCTACACCAGATCACTCGGTCAAGTTATCTCCACCCATGGCCTCTCTTACCACTGCTACGCTGATGACACACAGCTGTTCTCCTTCCCCCCCTCTGACTCCCAGGTTCAACCTCGCATCGCAGCCTGCTTAGCTGACATTGCCTCCTGGATGTCTGCTAACCATCTCAAACTCAACCCGGAGAAAATGGAGCTCCTGTTTTTTCCCGCAAAGAACTCCCCAGCGATCGACACTGCAATAACCATCAAGGGATCTGTGGTGTTCCCCACCACAGCAGCCAAAAACCTTGGCGTAACCCTCGACAACCAGCTGACCTACTCCGGTCACATCACAGCAATCACTCGATCCTGCAGATTCTCCCTATACAACATCAAGAGAATCCGCCCATTCCTCACACAACAGGTGACCCAGCTCCTGGTCCAAGCGCTTGTCATCTCCCACCTGGACTACTGCAACGTTCTACTGGCTGGCTTGCCGGCCTGCGCCATTAGGCCGCTCCAGCTCGTGCAGAACGCCGCTGCACGCCTGGTATTCAGCCTCCCTAAGCACTCTCATGTCACTCCACTGCTTACTGCGCTCCACTGGCTTCCGGTAGCAGCCCACATCCAGTTCAAGACACTGGTGCTGGCCTACCAGGCCACAAGAGGCTCCGCCCCATCATACCTTCGGTCTCTTATAACTCCATACACCCCAACTAGCACCCTCCGCTCTACGACCTCTGGTCAACTGACGGTCCCCACATTCATGTTCACTCACCTACCCCTTATCTTAGATGTCATTCCCTCCTGCACCGACACTGAGGAGCTAGTTACTCTCTTCAACTCATCCTGCTCTGACACTCTGGACTGTGTAGCTCCTTTAAAACTAAAGAGACCCAAGGCCAGCACAGTTGGCACCCCCTGGCTGAATGACTCCACTTGTGCTCTTAGACAGGTTTGTAGGATGGAAATGGAAAAAAGACAAACTCCAGGTCTCATATGAAATATTCAGAGATGCTTTATCAAAACTCTTTCAAGTCAGCTAAGGCACAATTTTATGCTGAACTAATTAATAAAAATGCCCATAGACCCAAAATACTCTTCAACACAATTAACTCGATCTTACATCCTGCTGCTGCTGTTGTTACCACTGCTTCCACTCCTGAAACCTGTGAGAAATTCCTGCATTCTTCATCAGTAAAATTGACAATATAAGATCTCTCATCTCACCCCCATCATGTCTGTATTACCTTCTAGCTCTCCCTTTTAACTATGTTGTAATAGCTAGTCTTGCGGGAGTCTCTGCCTGCACTCGGCACACGATGTATATTTACCTTAACCATTAGGCCTATGTGGAAATGAACATCTAACAATATGTGTCTCTCTCTCTCTCTCTCGCTCTCTTTCTTTCTCTCTCTGTCGAGCCACACATGTTACTCGCCACAAATGCTACTCCTGAGATACCAGTGATCCTGACTCCTCCCGCCCTGTGGACCGATCCATCCTGGTGTTATCATCTTTCATCCCCCTGTCAGCCTCCTGTCAGCATCGCCATCCCCTTTGTTCATGCTCCAATTTACTTTCAATTGTAACTGCCCACTTGGTCGGCACCTATTGCACACCTGTCTGGCCAAGGAAGGGTCTCCTCTCTCTGTGGTCCTTCTCAAGATTTCTCCCATTTTCCCATTTCCCTTTTGGGTTTTTGGGGAGTTTTTTCTTGCCCGCCACGAGGATAAAGTCATGGGGTGCCGTCCTGTTGTGATTTGACTGTTGTGGCCTGAAAGCCCTTTGATACTGTAAACAGTGATATTGGGCACTAAATAAACTTGAAACTTGAAACCCCCAGACTCTGATCCCTCAGAGACACATCATCCAGTCAGCAGCCTCCAGCAGTTTCAACCTGTTGTCCTCCCAGCTGTCTGAGGTGGTCTCACACATGAATCCCACCTACTGCCCCTTAGACATTATTCCATCACGCCTCTTTAAGGACATTTTTGCCACAATCTGCCCTTTTATCTTGGCTTTAATCAATAGTTGCTTATTAAATGGAATCATCCCTGCTCCCATTTAATGTGGAATCCCCCAAGGTTCAATTTCAGGGCCTCTTTTATTCTCACTTTACATGCTTCCCCATGGCTCTATCTTTGAAAAAATAACATTCAGTTTCACTGTTATTCGGACGATACAAAATTTTATCTACTAGTTACACATCACTGAAAAACCTTTTTAATTGTCTTGACGACGTCAAACACTGGATGGCAAGGAGCTTCCTTCAACTAAATGAAAACAAAACCGAAGTAATTATATAATTATATTCGGCTCTCCCAGCTCCGTCCCTAGCCTAAGCAATGCGCTTGGTCCCCTGTCTGCAAATTTGCAAAATGCAGTTAAAAACCTTGGCGTCTTCTTGGACGCCTCTTAGAATTTTAACAAGCAAGTCATTAGTGTTGTGAAGGGCAGCTTTTATCAGCTTAGATCCATAGCCAAATTGAAGCCGGTTTTATCTCATAAGGACCTGTAAACGGTCATCCAGGCTTTTATCACCTAACGGCTAGACTACTGCAATTCCTTGTATATAGGGCTGACCCATTCCACCCTGTCTCGATTACAAATGGTCCAAAACGCAGCTGCTAGACTTTTGACTGGAACCAAGAAAACACAACACATCACTCCTGGCTCACTTACACTGGTTACCAGTGAAATACAGGATTGATTTTACTATTTGTTTTTAAAGCTCTTAATGGATTAGCTCCACAATACATCACCGATCTGCTGATTCCATATTCTGCCCCTAGATCTCTTAGGTCATCCTCACAACAGCTCCTCTCAGTCCCCCACTCATGCCTCAAAACCAAAGGTGACCGAGCTTTTTCTGTTGCTGCCCCTAGGCTCTGGAATAGTTTCCCATCTCACGTCAAGTCATGCTCTACCACTGACAATTTTAAATCTAGATTAAAGACTCACCTTTTTTCTCTTGCTTTTAGTTCAGTCTGAGGTTGCCCCAAGGGTTTTGTCAAGTCCACTCTTAATTTATTTTTAACGTTTATTTTTCATTTTATTTATTCTTTATTGTCCTACACTGCGTTCTGATCTGTTCTTGGTTTTACTTCAGTTTCTTTTAATTTCTAATTTTTTCCACTTTGATTTTGATATCTTTCACTCATGATCTTTCACTCATCTGTCTTATCTTAGTTTTACCTTTGTTACTTATTTTTGTTTTCTATCTAGTATTTCATTCTGTTCTTGTGCTTTAATTTTATTTATATGTTTTCTCTTAGTCCTGCCTTTATACATGTTATTTATTCCTTTTATCCACTTGTAATTGTTCTGCCTCCACTGGAAAGCACTTTGGGCCAACTCCTGTTGTTTTTAAATGTACTATATAAATAAAAGTGACTTGACTTAAATTTTGAAATGATATCTGGGTTATTACTAGTAGTCTAGAATATTTACGTCGTCGGAATACGCTGACCTAAAAAACGTTCGCCTCAGTTTTCCGAATTTGAACACATCTTTACATTCGCTACCACAGCGATGAATTCAATTACCCTCTCCAATATACCCTCCACTGTGTGTTGCTTTGGAGCAGCCTTTGCCTGAGTTACCTGAGTGAACTCTGTTTTCAAAACCTGTGTGACAGCTAACGTAAAACTAAAGATCTGGCCAACTCCAATTAGTTAAGAAAGACCTTGATTGGCTCTGATATCGATCTTTGAGATCGGATCGAGACATCCCTACACATGATCACATGACAGTGAGATTGAGGAGTGATGCTGGTGTGAGGTCATAATGTATTTCTCTGACATCATCACTCCAGCATCCCCCAGCTGTCGGTGTGACTCCACGTAGTTTTCATACTATGCTCATAGGCAATGGTGGAAATAAGGTCAAATTTTTACACAAAACATCTATATTTTTTACAGTTTAGTAGAATTTAATCACTGTAATTTATTGTTAGTTTTGTATGTGTGTGGGTAATCAGAATGAGGTGTAAAGAAACTGGGCTTTATAAACTAAGCCAAGCAGACATTTTGCTGCCATCTAGCTATCCATACAGGAGCTGTACAGGGTTCAGACTGAGGAAGAAGTGTTCCAGATTGTGACCGATCCCACATACCCAGCTAACCAGATACCTACATCTCTTTCGTGATTAATAAAGCATCTATCTATCTATCTATCTATCTATCTATCTATCTATCTATCTATCTATCTAACTACCTATCTCTGGGAGGTGAGTCATGTGATATCAGACTGTCAAGACAAGGACCAATCACCATCTCAGCCTTTTTTTCCCACAGGGCAACCTCCGTTCTCAGTGTGTCCTCTCAGTGACAATCCCCTGTTCCCCCTCACACTGACTTCACTATCCTGTGACGCCTTTTTCCCCACAGTGTCATTCAATACAAACACAAGACATCCAGGGATCTCTTAGATATATATTACACACAATATGCTCCAGTCAAAACAAATACATATATTTCTATAATTTCTATAACTTCCCTTGTCACCCTCTTGTGTCATTCTGCAATGTGTTTTATGCTGTGTGTGGCATCAGTATGTCACAGCAAATTCCTGTACATTGTACATGTCTCTTACATAAAGTGTTTTAATCCTGATCCTGATTCTAATTCTGATTTGAGGTCAGTGGGCAATGTTGAACTCATTTTAATACTCTTTCCTGTAACTACATTACTCTGTTTACTATATTACTGTGTTACTATTCTGTTGTTACTCTGTTAACTACATTTTACTACATCTTACTTAACTTAAGTTTACTCACCTCAGTTTCTCCAGTTTACAATGTGGATCCTTCTGTAGTGCAGAAAACAGCTTCTTTGTAGAGTAATTTATTTTATTCCCGCTCAGATTCAGTTCTCTCAGGTGTGAGGGATTTGATGTCAGAGCTGAAGCCAGAGAAGCACAGCCTTCCTCACTTATACTGCATCTAGATAGACTACAGAGAGAAAAGACACACACACACACACACATACACACACACACACACACACACACACACACACACAGAACGAGGGAGGGAGTGAGATAATAATTTGAGATATCCTCAGTAAAGTAGACTGTACCTCTCTTCTCTCTTTCAGGGAGATTATTTACCACAGTAAGAGCTCTGTCAAAGACATTTACAACAAGTCGTTAACAGTAATATTAAAAGTAGTATTTCTTGTGCATCAAGTTCTCCAATGTTCTATTAATAAAAACATAACTCACTCCAGTTTCCAGAGATTACTCCAACAAATTAGATTGTATCTCTCTGTCAAAGAGATGGCTTACCACAATAAAATATCTGTCAAACAGATAAATGACAGATTTTTAACTTTGAAATAATATTGCAAGTAATGTTTCTAGTACACCAAAGGTATTTCAGTGTTTCCCATTCATTAATTTATTTGTGGCAGCCTGCCACAATATCAACATTGACCACCACATATTGATTTTCAATTTTTCATCCTTATTTTCTTTACTATTTAAAATAGGTTAAATTCTTATTCCATCGTAGAGCTGTGCACACTGATTTGCTCAGCCTGAATTCTCTCTCTCTCAAAATCACACTGACAACAGACCCGTCTGTGAATAGCCCCTCCTCTCCGTGCACACTCAAAACATGATCATGCTCGGGAGGGAGGATTGTTGTTAGTGCAGAGAAGATGGATGTTCAAATCAATCTGGAGTTCACGAGTGGTTAATATCATGAACATCTCTGCTCAAATTTGTTCAATTCAAGTTAACTCCAAGTTAGTCTGTCTAGGTTCTTAACACAACACTGTCAATTATGTCATGTCAAGCATGTTGTTAGCTAGCAAGTAAGGATAGCTAAGCTAGCTAGCTAGTAAGGATAGCTAAGCTAACGTTTGAATACAGCTGGGTTGCCGAGGTTAGCATGCTGTACCTTGCTACTAGTAAATATCGACTGCTCGTGGACAATGTTAATGTTAATTCTTTAATTTTGATGCTGAATGTTTGCTCCCTAAATCCAGATGAATATTGAAAAATATTTTCCAAGACTCAAAAGGGCTTGGCCTGAGGAGATGCATAGACAGGCATTAGTAAAACAGAGTTAGAAACTTAAGAAAACACACACGGGAAAAATGAACTGTCCGACCAGTGTGATTGACTCTCTGATTAATTTGTTTATGATATTTCCATATGATAATATTGGAATATTTTTTTCAGAAAGCCCCGTAAAATAAGATGTTCAAACAAAGGGCACGAACTTTGCGACAAGTAGGCCATGGAGCAGTCACTTAAGTGTTACCTTAAAGCACTTTTTTCAGTTATTTGACACAAACTGTGCATATTATGTTATTGTACAGGTATTTAAATAAAGTACTTCACAATCAAAATATCTGAAGTGGAGCACCTTATTGTGTCATTATTAAAGTATTATTAAATGATTGATTTACGAAATCGCCGGTATACCCCCCCCCCCTCCCCCGGCTACCACCACAAGTATAATCCAATTCTTTGGGAACCACTGTATTTTCAACGTCTCTTTAATAACAACATAACTCACTCCAGTTTCTCCAGTTTACAGCATGGATGGCTAAGTAGAGCAGAGAGCATCTTCACTCCTGATTTTCCTGGTTCATTCCTTCTAAGATTAATCTCTCTGAGGTGTGAGGGATTTGATCTTAGAGCTGAAGCCACAGCAGTACAGCATTTCTCACATATTTTGCAGGAACTCAGACTACAGAAAGAGAGAGAGATAGATTACATTTCCCTGAACTCACTCCAGTGAACAACACTACTCTGGAATTCACTGGAATGACAGTTGAATAACAGCTTATGTTATCATCGTAAGTGCTCTGCTCCCTATAAATTACATAATTAACCCTAATGTACATCATTCATTTTAGCCACACAGATAAATCATCTACCCTTTTGTTAATGCTCCATCTATCTGCCATGGAGGGCTACCATCTTAGAGTAACTAAGCTACTCCAGGTAGCTGCTTTACACTACACTGTCACAGTCCAGTCCCGCTCTCCTAGATCCTAGTCCTTGTTTTCCTTGTGTCCTGGATGTCTTGTCTGCCTGTTTCTGTATGTTCCAGTCCATGTCTTACCCTGTTCCCTGCCCGGTCTCTGTTCACCTGCTGCCCATTTCATTAACAAGCTACTGCATTTAAGCCCTGTCTGTTTCCACTCCTGTTGCCAAATTATCTAGCCTTCTTTCCTGTTTCATGTGTTTGATCGCCTGTTTTTGGAAGAAAAATTTTGCCTTTTGCCTTTTGCCTAGGATCATTGCCTGTTTCTGTAAGAAGAGTTTTTGCTTTTTGCCTTAGGATCATTGCCTGTTTTTGTAAGAAGAGTTTTTGCCTTTTTCCATTGGACCATTGCCTGTTTTGTCCTCTGCCTGTCTTTGCCCTTCTGAGACCACTGTCTTTTGGGTTTCTGGAAATCACTGTAATTATTAAAACTCCAACTAAAAACTTACTCTGTGCTCAGTCTGCTTTTGGGTCCTCAACTAACCAGGCCTCACCGGCCCTGACATACACACCAATTACATAATTTACATTAAGAAACAACACTTTGAGAAATTAGTGACACTATTTAAACCATACAAAGCAGAGTAACTTCAAAATATCTTCAGAATGCATGGTGCCAACACATCTGTCAGCTGTAAAAGCTGAATGGACAGAGAAGGCTTTTTAATTAAAAAAAAAAAAGAGATACATCTATATTTACCTTACATGTAACATAAATTACATTTACCTGTGATGCAATATAAATAAATATGGTTTCTATCCAACATACATTAACAGCAGCTCCAACTTTGTCAACTGAGATGGGATGATACCTTGAGTCCACTTGGCTCTGTACATACAGTATGAGTCATTAGTTTCTAAACATGTAGTGCTCCTCCAGTTGATACATGCCAGTGTTTCAGCTCTAATTCTACCTGATGATGAACCTAACAGGAACAATCAGGTGAAGATCACCACAGCTGAAATAAAAATGTTGCTGTGAACGTGAAGGTTTCAGGAACATTCTCATGGGAACAAATACTAAAAAACTTCCTTCATAATATGGAGTCCCAAAGTAAAAGGATCAATCAGTGAAATTTAACTTCAACATTTTGTAAGTAAAGTAAAGCGAGTGAGTGAATTTGAAATCTGCAGCATATCCACTAAAATATGGAGACTGTTTCTGTGTGGGACATTTTACAGAAAAGAAAACACTGCACCATCATTCTTGTCACCAAAAAGTGTTCCAACTGGTCACTTTCTGCCGTAGTAATGTTAGGGTTGACAGGCCAAGACCCAATCACAGACCCAGTAGGTAAAATTAGGCTTATTTGAAAAACCAGGAAGCAATCTCAAAAACAAAGTCCAGTCCAGGGTTAAAACCAAAATCTGCAGAGCCAACACATCCAAACTGTTAGGCAAAAAACAGGTCAAGGTAAACTCACATAGACAGGCACGGAGAATAAATGGTCACAATCTGACAAAGAACAGGTCCAAGCACAAGACTTAAATGTACAGAACAATTAACAGCAGAGACAGACTATTGGAGAAAACCAATCAGGTAATAATAGGGATCAGGTGGGGGGTGGGGACAGGAGCACACAGGAACAAACAGAAGTACATGCCAATACCAAAACACAAACAAAAGCACAAGGCATGTCAACACACAGAATGGCCAATAGGGTGGCCAAATTTCACAGTCCTGGCAGAAGCACTGACAGAACCCCCCCTCAATGCACGCCTCCAGGCGTTGTGGAAGATGAAGCTGGACGTTGGCGTTGGAAGTCTTGGATGAGTGTGGGGTCCAAAATGTGCGGGGCCGGAACCCAGCACCTCTCCACAGGACTGTAGCTTTCCCAATCTACAAGGTACTGGAGCCAACGACCTCGGCGACAGACATCCAGCAACTGGCGTACCATATATGCCTTTGACCCATCGATGAGCCAGGGATGTGGGGGGGAGGGGTTGGGGTTGGGGGCAGGACAGGGGGCTACAGATTAATGGCTTGACTTGGGAAACATTAAAAGTGGGGTGAATGCAGTGTAGGGTGGTAGGAAGCTTGAGACGGACTGCAGCGGGGCTGATAACTTTGAGTATAGGGAAGGGTCTGATGAACTGAGGAGCAAACTTGCGGGAATCCACTCTGAGGGGAAGGTCTCAGGTGGAGAGCCACACATGCTGCAGTACGAAGAAGGGCTGAGCATGTGCGCCTCCACGTCCGATGACAGCGGCAGATGAAGGCCTCAGCAGAGGGCACGCTGACCTCTTCCTCCTGGTCCGGGAACAGTGGAGGCTGATAGCCAAGGGAAGACTCAAAGGGAGACAGGCCAGAGGATGAGGACATGTGGGAATCGATGGTATACTCTGCTCAGGGAACTGCTGGCGCCATGAGGAAGGATTCTGGGAAGCCATGCACTGTAACATTATCTCAAATTGTTGGTTAGCCTGCTCAGTCTGGCCATTGGTCATAATTTCACTCCATTGGAGTGAGGCGGTGGGAGTAGAAGGCACATAGATTGATCTTACAGACCTTGGGGGAACGCTGAGAGAGGAATGCTCCGACGCCAACATTGGAAGCATCAACCTCCATGGTGAACTGAAGGTTGGGGTCAGGCTGGATCAGGATAGGCGCTGAGGTAAAGCACTGTTTCAGATCATGGAAGGCTACTTCTGCTGCAGGGGACCAGGAGAATTTTACAACCATTGAGGTTAAGGCAGTGAGAGGTGCAGCCAATGTGCTATAATTCCAGATGAAACGGCGGTAAAAATTTGCAAAACCCAGAAAGCGCTATAGCTCCTGATGGTTAGTAGGTGCAAGCCAGTCTATCACCATCTTGATCTTTTGCCGTTCTATCTGGATTGTGCCGCCTGAGATAACATATCCGAGGAAAGACACTGTGTCCCAATGGAACTCACATATCTCTGCTTCTATAAAGAGCTGATTTTCTAGTAGACATTGGAGGACCCTGCAGACATGAGAAACATGGTCAGTAAGGGACTTGGAAAAGATCAGAATGTCGTCCAGATAGACGAAGTCAAAGAAGTTCAACATATCCCCAAGATCATCGCTGACTAGGGCCTGGAACATAGCAGGTGCATTAGTTAATCCAAAGGGCATGACCAGGTACTCATAATGGCCCAAGGGGGTGTTGAAAGCCGTCTTCCATTCATCCCCCTCACAGATTCAGACCAGGTGGTAAGCATTGCAGAGATCAAGCTTGGTAACAGACAGATGCCCGCTGAAGCAGTTCAAAGGCTGAAGTCATGAAGAGAAAAGGGTAGCGGTTCTTAATGGTTATATTGTTGAGGCCCCGGTAGTCTATGCATAGACAGAGAAAACCGTCTTTCTTCTCAACAAAGAAGAATCCCACGCCTGCGGGTAAAGAGGAAGAACAGATTATACCTGCAGACAGGGACTCTTGGATGGACTCATTCCTGGCTTCCGTTTCAGGCTGGGTCAGAGAGTAGATGTGCCCTCTAGGAGGAGAAGTGCCGGGCAGAAGATCTATGGTGCAGCCAAAAGGGTGATGTGGGGGAAAGGACGTGACGTGGATTTGCTGAACATGGCCTTCAGGTCCATGTACTCAGGAGGAACGGCTGACAGATCTGGAAACTCCTCTGGAGGTTCAAGTTCTGAAAACAGAGGAGTTGAGCATGACGGACGCAATGAAAGACAGAATGGGCTCCAACCCACAATTGTGATGCTGCTCTAGTCTATGTGTGGGTTATGTCTGGCTAGTCAAGGGTGACTAAGGATGATGGGAGCCTGAGGGGAATCAATGACATATGGGTTTAACTGTTCGTAATTGTTGCCAGAAAAGCTGAGACTCACCGGAGTGCTGATATGGGTGACGTTGGCCAATCTCTGCCCATTCAATGCATGGGCCACCAATGGCAACTCAAGCGAAGAAGTGGGCAACCCCCACTGAGCAGCCATGCAGGAGTCAATGAAGTTCTCCTCGGCTCCAGAATCAATCAACATCAAGGCTTTGGGTCGTTGATCCTTCCATTCAAGAGTGACAGGGAGAGTAGTGAGTTGCATCGAGGAGAGTTTCACAGGAGTCATGCTCAATGGCACTCCTCATCCTACTGGTGAGTGTCGGCTTTTACTGGGCAGGTGGCGATGACCCGGCTGGCCACAATACAGGCATGAACAAGTGGTTATTCTTTGTCTTTCAGCTGGGGTCAGGCAGGCATGGTCAATTTGCATAGGTCCAGGCTCCGAAGCGTGTGAATGGAACAGAGATGGAGGACATGGGAGGGCTGGTTGACTGGCCCTCAGAGGACCCCTGGGAAATCTACCTCAGTGATGCTGCTGTAGCCGTGCATCGATTCGGATGGCCAGGTTCACCCAGGCCACACAGGTGTCGGGTAGATCTTGGTGATTAGCTAATCTTGGACATTTTCAGAGAGGCCATTCAGGAAGGTTTCATATAGTGCATCTGCGTTCCACCCACTGGAAGTGGCCAGGGTCTTGAATTTGATGGCATAATCAGACATGGACCTGTGCCCCTGGCGCATATGCAGCAACTCGCAAGCAGCCTCACGCTCATGTTTTGAGCGGTCAAACACTCTCCCCATCTCTGTGGAAAAGGACTGGAAATCTTTACAACAGGATGACTTAGCCTCCCAGACAGCTGTTCCCCACTGCCTCACCCAACCAGACAACTGAGTGATTACATAGGCCACCTTAGCTCGTTCAAGTTTCAAGTTTTATTGTCATTTACTAGATAACAATGTGGACATCATTATCAGCAATGAAATTCTTGGGCTCGGGGCCAGCTCAACTTGCAAGTGTAGCAGTTAAATAATGATAATGAAAGAACAATAAAAGGTAAATATAGGGGTAATATAAGGAGGTATATAAGGGAATATATATGTACATGTGCAATAAATAGAGTGTACAGTATAGAAATATAAAAATATAAGAAGATATAAGAGTATAGGAGTATAAGAATGTGTAGTGGATGAACAGTCCTGAGTGGAACAGTCTTAAAGTGCATGTGCAACAGCATGTGCAGCAGCATAGACAGTTGTGGTGTACACACTATCGGATTGGGTAGATGAACAGTGCAATATTGAGTGGGTATGCAGTGCAATGTAATGTAGACCTCTTTCAGTCTAAGGGTCCAAACAATGGGTGCATGTGTGGTGTCAGTGATTCAGAAGTCTGACTGCTTGGAGGAAAAAGCTGTCTCTGAACCTGCTGGTACGGGTCCGGATCCTCCTGTACCGTTTGCCGGATGGCGTGAACAGTCTGTGGCTGGGATGGCTGGGGTCAGCGAGGATCCGCTGTGCCTTCCTCCTGCAGCGCTGGCTGTAGAGGTCCTGGATGGCTGGCAACTCAGTCCTGGTGATGCGCTGCGCTGATCTGACCACCCTCTGCAGAGCTTTGCAGTCGTGAGCGGTGCAGCTGCCATACCAGGCCGTGATGCTGCCAGTCAGGATACTCTCTATGGTGCACCTGTAGAAGTTGGTGAGTATCCTGGGGTCCATCCTGAACCTTCTCAGTCGTCGGAGGAAGAAGAGCCGCTGTCTTGGTGCTTTGACGACCACTCCTGTGTGGTGTGACCAGCTTAGATCCTCGCTGATGTTAATCCCCAGGAATCTGAAGCTGCTGACCCTCTCCACTGCTGTACCCCCGATGTGGATGGTGTGTCCCTCTCCCTGCAGTCTCCAGGACTCCGGCTCTTTTCCCCCTTCTCCTCCGGCGGCGACGCTTCTGCCCAGGTAGCCAAGGTAACCAAGGTAGATTAAATCCAACAGAAGGAAAGTCCAATGGTAACGAGCTAGATTGTGGGACTAATGTCCAGCAGAGTCTGTCTACCGTATGTGATTAGCGCATGACAAGTGGTGAAAAGACTGGAAAATAACACTAAAAGAATAAGAAAAAAGCAAAGTTGAGGGCGACGCCGAGTGACAGCGGCCGTCGTCACCGGCGCCATCATAAAAGTGGGGAATGTAGAAGGTTGCAGCTCAAAAGTGAGTTGGGACAGAAGAGAACAGGGGGCACTGGGGTATCAGGTGAAGAGATGCTATGGCTTGTGGGTTACTCTGGGCTAGCCAGAGAGGCTTGATACAAGCCGTCATGTTGGCAATATTAGTAGCGAGCGAGTCCAGGGTCTTTCTTAGCGAGTCCAGTTGAACCTGGTGTCTTCCCAGCATTCTTCCCTGCTGTTCCAGAGCAGCCTTCACGTGACCAAGGGTCTGCTGGGTCCATAATGGTCAGATTGTACTGTAAGGGTTGACAGGTCAAGATCCAATCACAGACCCAGTAGGTAAAATTAGGCTTATTTTAAAAACTGGAAAGCAATCTCAAAAACAAAGTCAAGTCCAGACCAGGGTCAAAACCAAAAATCCACAGAGCAAACAAATCCAAATCGTTAGGCAAAAGATAGGTCAAAACAAGTTCAATCAATATCTAAGCCAGTGAACCACAGTAGTGAGTTTCACAGTCCTGGCAGAAGCACTGACAAGCAACTCTTAACTCTTATCTTGACTCATTTTAAAAAGTCAATAACTAATGTTCATTTCATTTAAATCCACGATACTTAAATGTACAAGGCCAAGTCAAGAAATAGGAGACAGGTCAAGGAAGGTTTGTCAAACAGAGAATAAGAGAAGCAGGGGGAAGAGCAGAAAGCCCAGTGTAACCCCAAATCATCATTTAATACCTACAGTTTCTTAATTGTGTGATTACTATAACCTGAGATTGTTCCCATTTGACCCATCAGTGAGATCACAATCCAGACCCCCTACACCATATGAAAGAATTTACAGTCAGCAACAACAGACTCCACCACACACCCAACATACAGAGCTAGAAGCATTGGTGTGCCTCCCCCTGTATCTTGTTGTGGAGGTAGTGCTTCAGGCTGATGAACTGCAGATGGAATGCATTTTAAAAACGTACTCACTCCAGTTTCTGTAGTCTGCAGTGTGGATCCTTCAGTAGAGCAGTGAACTGCTTCACTCCTGAGCTATATAGTTCATCCTGACTTAGATTCAGCTCTCTCAGCAGTAAAGGGTTTTTACTTAGAGCTGAGGTCAGAGCAGCACAGGCTTCCTCTGCCAGAGGATCTTTCAATAGCCTGCAGAGAGAAGAAGAATATTTATGTCACTGACCATTTTATACCTCACCACTGTTCCAATTCTCTTAAATAGTCCAGGACAGGCTCCAGTCCAGTCTACAGACAAAAGAGTTAGTTCAACATTGAAAAATATAACCAGTAGCATAATTAGGGCAGTATAAAAAATATCCTTTTTAGGTTAGGCTTCGTATCTGAGCTCTGAGGATTTGGGCTACTGATTGCTTTAGTTATCTTTAGAAGGCCACATGACTTTGTCTTTAGAGTTTTTGTGCTTTGTCTTGGTTAATGGGGTTCTCATTTGTTGACTGGTTATGATTTGCGCCTGTGCATTGTACTATTTATTTTATTTAAGTTCTGTCCTGTCTTTTTTTCACCAAATGCTGTTCCCTCACAGACTGAAAGTAAGCCCTAATGAGTGCTTCAGTGTATGGAGAAGCGGTTCCACTGGTTGATCTGAAAGGCAGCATCAGGGACTTAAATTCGAGCCAGTGAAGGGAGATGAAGTGGGGTTTGACATGTGCCTACTTTGGTTGATTGAGGACAAGATGTGCAGTGGCATTGTGAATCATGTGGAGGGGTATGGTAGTGTATGCCAGTACATGACAGGAGAGAGTTGCAGCACTTTAGTTTTGAGATTACAAGAGCCTGGACAAGAAGTTAGGCTGCATGCTCTGATAGATATGGTTTGAGTTTCCCATAGTTGTATAGATCTGGAGTCAGCTGGTCATCTATCATCACTCTTAGGTTTCTGGCAGAGTTAGATGCTAGCAGTGAAGAAGAGCTAAGCTGAACAGAGATTCTTCTGATGAATGGAAGGACTGGCTGAGCTGACCAGGAGTTCTGTTTTTGACAGATTGAGTTGGAAGGATCCTTGCTGGAGGGTTCAATCCTGGAAACTGACTTCTACTTCATCAGACCCTTTGAAGTCCTCAGGAGAGTAAATCCAGTCTGCTATCATATCCAACTGCCTAGGACCATGAGGATTCACTGATTTTCCATGTCTTTCACCTAAAGCCTGTGGCCCCCAGCCTCCTATATGCAGACACCTCATAACCTCCTGCTCACCTGTCACTGGTATCTGCCTGACACATCTTTGATCCTGTCTCAGGGAGTCATCCCCTTCTCCCCACATTATTGTAAGTCATGTGCTGGGCTCCCAGTGGGTCCAGTGAAAGCTGTCAGAGCCTGGCAGACAGCAAGAAATACAAGCCAGCGGAGCGACCATTGGGCCTCACCTGAAACATCCTTTAAGCTGACTTGATTTGTGAATTCAACCACCTCCAATCTGATTGCCAAGAGGGAATGTCCAGAGCTGTTCCTAGAGAGGTGGAGGTCCCGTGACCTGGCTGCTGCTCCCTCTGGTCTTCGTCAAAGGATGATAAGATTTTTTGTTTCGTATTTTGTGTTTTGTCTTGGTTAGTGTTTAAACTGTGTTGATTTATTATTATTTGCATTTGTGCCCTTTACTACCTATGCTCTACTCTGCATCTCAGTTTTGTATGCTTCCTGTGTACATCTCAAATTCAAGCATTGGGGATCTCTTGAAGACCTTAAGTCTACTTTGTTAAGTGATTCAGCCTATTTTGTTTAGTCTGCATCTGGGTCCACTTTACCAAGGACACAAACTAAGTTACCTGATTAAGTTCAACTAGACATCTCTGGTTGCTAAGGAAAATGCATGCACCAGGATTCAGCTGATGAGTGGGGATCTGAATCCCGTAATAAGAGCACAGTTTAAGTTAATATTATATTGTATTTGATTTTTACAAGATTTTTTTTCCTAAGTTTTGAATTCTACACATTTTCAATCCATATATCTGCTCTGCACACTGTTACAACATGTTCACCTCAGTGAGTCCAGTTTGCAGTGTGGATCCTCCAGTAAATCTGAGAGCAGCTTCACGCCTGAGTCTCCAGGATCATTCCCTCTGAGGTCCAGTTCTCTCAGGTGTGAGGGGTTTGATCTCAGAGCTGAAGCCAGAGCAGCATATCCTTCCTCTGTTATACTACAGTCTGCAAGTCTAGAGAGGGGAGAGAAGTTTTTGAATGTTCAGTCTATATACAATGTTTTCATTTACCACAAATTTACATCAAAATTTCAAAATCTATTCTGGATCTATTCTAAATTCAGTGCACATACACACACACCCAAACACACCTGAGATGGTGTGTGTGATATATGATAACATTTATAACTAAAACACTTCTATCAGGTCCCTATTAGCTACAGTTCACTTCAAAGGAACAAACATGTTGTTCAAATGCTACCTCACACTCAAATTTATTTAACTTAAGGACAGAAAATATATGTACCCTGTGACTCCCCTACCAACGCCGAATATGCCCAGTGTCTGTAAGGGCAAAGTAGCTAGGTCTGTCAAAATGTCACAGGAACCACGAGTACCTCAAACTGTTTGCATTTTATTTATTTATTTCATTAGAGACACATCTAGGGCTGGAACCCAAAACCATTTGATTCCTAGACCAATTGTTATGACCCGTGGTCATTAGTTCTTGTTCTTGTGTATGTTTCTGTTGCTTCATTGTGTGGGTGTGTGTCTCCCTGCAGATGTGCGGAGATGGGGTTTCCTGCAGGCTGCGGGTGAAGCTTTTAAAAAGGCGAACGGACCAGTGGAGAGCAAAAAAACAGATTGAGAGAAAGAAAGAGTATCTGTGTTGTAGAGTATTTGCTTAAGTGTTCCTCCTTCGTCTAAAAAAAAACTGTCATTGTTGTATTTGTTTGTGCCTAAGTCTGTATAAGATTGTGTGTAGTGTTGTGTGTGCTGTAACATCTGTCCTATTTCCGCCTGAGAGCTATAGGGGTGAGCTGCCATTTTTGTTTGCTGATCTTTTCTTCTGTGTTTGGTTAGATAGAGAGCCAGGGTAGTACTTGTCTTTATTTTGGTCTTTTCTTTTCTGTAAGAATAGGTAGGGTTTACCAAATAGTTAGTTTTCGTTTTGTTTAATATTTTGGCCTGGGCAAACCCCAACGCTGTTCTCCCTTTTCTTTTTCTTTCGTTTGGTAGTAAATAAACTTGTAAATATCTTTTGTTACGCACTTTGGTCTCCGTCACTTTTGTGCTGTGCCCTAGTACCTCTAGACCTGGGACATAACACAATCCTCAACCACTATGTTCTTAAGGCCCTCAGTCACATAGACCAGCAGCACCTGGATGTAACTGGGGTTCCGAGCTGTGCCTCATTGCTCAACCCAAATACCAGAGCTACCTGTCATAACCCTGACCCAGTCTCTGCTACCTCTTAATCATTACAACCAGGACCTACAGAGCAGTACTTCTAATTAAAACAAGCAACTCATGGATCTTCTCAACTCCACACTTCTATAATAAAGCCCCACTAGGTAATTACACTAATAACCCTATGTTTTAGTGTCTCTTACCACTTTTTCTGGAGCTTTTCCCACTGTGGTACAGCATAACGTGTGTGTGTGTGTGTGTGATTCATTAAGAAAAGAGCCTTTTTGTTTACTGAGGATGTTTCTGTTTGCTCTTTGAAAAAACAGAACTCACTCCAGTTTCTCCAATTTACAGTAATGATCCTTGAGCACAGCACAGATCAGCTTCACCCCAGAGTGTCCAGGTTTATTCTCACCCAGGTTCAGTTCTATCAGGTGTGAGGCATTTGAATTCAATGCTGAAGCCAGAGCAGCAAACCCCTCCTGTGTTATGCTGCACTGAAACAGACTGCATAGAGGGAGAGAGAGAAATCTGTCAGAGATTACTCTGGTAAGTCACACCTATGCTCTTCTCAATAGCCCACTGTGTTCGTCTAAGATATGTTCTGAAAAACATTGGTTCTCATAATTTGATTAAAAAATTACTCGATATAAACCTCTGTTCACTATACACCACTACATCATACTGGATGGGGGTTTACTCACTTCAGCTTCTCCAGTTTACAATGTGTATCCTCAAGTAAAGCAGAGAGAAGCTTCACTCCTGAGTCTCCTAGTTTATTCTCACTAAGATTCAGTGCTCTCAGGTATGAGGGATTTGACCTCAGAGCTGAAGCCAGAGCAGCGCAACTTTCCTGCTTTATGCTGCACTTACACAGACTACAGAGAGAGAGAGTGAGAGTGAGAGAGAGAGAGAGAGAGAGTGAGAGAGAGAGAGAGAGAGAGAGAGTGAGAGAGAGAGAGAGAGAGAGAGAGAGGTGTTGCTATTAGAAACTGTTACTTTTTGTGTTCTTCTAGCAGTGAGGCAGCATGAGGGGAACTGGATATGTTCATCAACTGGAAAAGTAAAATATTTGCAGCTAACCCCACTTTGGATGATTGGCACTTTTAACTGTGGATCCAAATTTCAAAGCAAAATGCATGACCAGATTGTTTGCTACAATTCCATAAGTAAAGAATTTTGTCATTGCTAGAGATGACTGACCCCAGTTTCTTCAATTTACAATGTGGATTCTCCAGTAAAGCTGAGAGTAATTTCACTCCTGTTTCTCCTGGTTCATTCCCTCTGAGATCCAGGTCTCTCAGGTGTGAGGGGTTGGATCTCAGAGCTGAAGCCAGAGCAATACAGCCTTGCTCTGTTATACTGCAGTCTGAAAGACTAGGGACAGTTGCAGTTGAGTTGCACTGAATATGGATTTGGATGATGTACATATTGACATTGTATGAGAGGTGTGGCAGAGAAAGTTTTTTTTTTTTAAATATTCAGTATGTCATTGTAGCTAATCACATACTCTATGTGTTATTTGAATCAGTTTAAATTGGTCTGGTGTAACACTGTGTAATCATTAATGCTTTAAAAATAGCATCAAACTATTCTTTGTCAGTGTCAAAAGAAGATTATGAAGATTGAATCAATGAGCATACATATTTTTGTTTCCTGAATAAAGTATTCAAGACAACAGCAGTAGAACAACATTTATCTTTGCTTTTAAGAGATATTGATTATATTTGTTTGTTCTGATATTACATCATCAGAAGTTATGTTTACTTTTATTCAACAGATCAGATAAACTACTCACCTTAGTTTCGCCACTCTAAAATGGGGATTCTCCAGTAGAGCAGAGAGCTGCTTCACTCCTGAGTCTCCTAGTTTGTTATCACTCAGATTCAGCTCTCTCAGGTGTGAGGGGTTTGACCTCAGAGCTAAAGCCAGAGCCCTGCAGCCTTGTTCTGTTATACTGCACTTACACAGTCTGTGTGTGTGTGGAGTGGGGTGGGTGGATTCAGTGATTAAGTTCAAGTTCAAGTTCAAGTTTATTTAGAGCCCAATATCACTGTTTACAGTCTCAAAGGGCTTTACAGGCCACAACAGTCAAATCAAAATATGACGGCACCCCCTGACTTAATCCTCATCCTCAAATTACTATGGTAAATAAGACTATTTCTCCTAAACAGATTATTTACTGCGATAAGATATAATATTGTTTCATGACAAATTACTAAGAGTGAAATGCTATGTAATTACAATTTCTTAGAATAAAATGTTTTCAATCTTTGTGAAAAAAAAAAACATTACTCACTCCAGTTTCTCCACTGCACATTGTGGTTTCTCTAGTAGAGCAGAGAGCAGCTTCACGCCTGAATTTCCTAGTTTATTCTTACTCAGATCCAGCTCTCTTAGGTGTGAGGGGTTTGATCTCAGAGCTAAAGCCAGAGCAGCATTTCCTTCCTCTGTTGAATTACAGCCTGAAATTCTAGAGAGACAGCATTGTTTTGTCACCGAAATAAAAGAATGAATTTTTCAGCATTTGTGGTTTGAAACATTACATGAAGTATTAATTTGCTGGAAAGTGTATACTTGCAGATCTTCCACAATCTACTTTCTGTCTGTTGGAAAAGTCCTGCACAGTGCTTGATAAAATAGAAAGAGGCACAGGCTCTGCTAATCTAACAAAATTAAACAAACAATGCCTTGAATATAATCAGATTGTATAGTTTTGTCCCAAATAAAATGTCATAAAAGAAGATTCAGAGAGAGAACATAAAACAAGAGAACATCACTAAAATAAGTGGACAAATTGTTCAGTGGTTCTGGTTTGACACGTATCAGAAGTATTCTGTTCTGTTTGGAATACTTGCTTCTGACTGTCTTCTGATATATTAGACACTTTTCTCCCTTAAGTTTACAGGCCAAAGAAACTGTGAATGAAGATATTCACTGAAAACAAAACACCATCCCATCCATCTAAGATAACAACACAAGATAACAACAAAGAAAAAAATTGTATTTCACAAATATTGAATTGTAATATGGATCTGCAAGATGGTGCACTGATTTAGAACAAAGCTTCTGTAACTTGACTCTAAATGATTCTCCAGTTCAGAGGAAATGTACTCTATTCCTCCATTCATACTCACCTCAGTGTCTCCAGTTTACAGTGTGGGTTCTCCAAACCAGCAGAGAGCAGCTTCACTCCTGAGTCCTGCAGATCATTGTTACTCAGGTCCAGTTCTCTCAGACTGGAAGAGTTTAAGCTGAGAACTGGGACTAGAGCTGAACAGCTTTTCTCT
The DNA here is from genome assembly GCF_902362185.1 of Chanos chanos. Taxonomy (NCBI): domain Eukaryota; kingdom Metazoa; phylum Chordata; class Actinopteri; order Gonorynchiformes; family Chanidae; genus Chanos; species Chanos chanos. Next base: position 2,171,943 of record NC_044507.1, read on the forward strand.
GTTAGGTTACAATTATTCAGCCTAAAAATGAAAACAGCAACAAAAATGTCGGTATTGTTCACTGTCCTAAAAGTAAAAGCACAAGTATTCATGAATACAACCAATATTCGGGAACATTATGCCTACTATAACACTGGTGGAGTTTATATTGGCTTATGATTTAAAGCTGTTTTTCCTTGTTGTTATTCTTCTTAGATATGGAGGGTTGTCTTGGTCTAGTATTTATTCTATATCCCAGCTTACCTCTGGGCTGGTCAATGCAATGTTTGCATGAAACTACCTACTTCATTACATGACGTATTACTTTGCTGGAAAGTATATATTTGTAGATTTTACATAATCTACTCTCTGTCTGTTGGAAAAGTGCGGCATGGTGCTTTATAAAATAGAAAAAGGCACAGGCTCTGCTAATCTAACAAAAACATAACAAGCTATACCCACGAATATAATCAGATTCCATAATTTTGTCCAAAATAAAATGTCATGAAAGAAGATTCAGGGAGAGAACATAAAACAAGAGAACATCACTAAACCAAGAGAACACATCTTTCAGTTCTGGTTTGATTCATAAGTATTTTGCTCTTTTTGAATACTTGCTAACTAATTGTTTTCTGATATCAGACACTTTTTTCCCTTAGGTTTACAGGCCAATGTAACTATGAATGGAAATATTCACTGAAAACAAAACACCATCCCATCCATCTAAGAAGAGTAACAACATAAGACAACAACAGAGAAAAAAGTTGTATTTCACAAATTGTGGATTGTAATATGGGTCAGTCTGCATGTTGGTGTAGATTTAAAACAAAACTTCTGTAACTAGACTCTAATGATTCACCAGTCTGGAGGAAATGTACTCTTTTCCTCCATTCATACTCACCTCAGTGTCTCCAGTTTACAGTGTGGGTTCTCCAAACCAGCAGAGAGCAGCTTCACTCCTGAGTCCTGCAGATCATTGTTACTCAGGTCCAGTTCTCTCAGACTGGAAGAGTTTAAGCTGAGAACTGTGACTAGAGCTGAACAGCTCTTCTCTGTTAGGTTACAATTATTCAGCCTAAAAATGAAAACAGCAACAAAAATGTCGGTATTGTTCACTAAAAGTAAAAGCACATTCAGTTGTTAACAGAACCAATATTATTCTAACATTATGCCTACTATAACATTGGTAGAGTTTGTAGCTGCCCGATTTTGCTAGCCTCTCAGATTTTTCCCAGAATTACGGAATCCGGAAGTCTGGTCTGCAACACACATGCCCAGTTGATATTGAGCGCTGCCCGATTTTGCCAGAAGTACAAAAGTCCGGAAGTCCAGACTGAAATACGCATGTGCAGTATCTGGTGTGCACACTGTAGCGCTTTAGCTTCGTCGGTTGAAGACTGGAGACACCATGGAAGAGGCAGGACAACGTAGTTGGTGGTACTCATAGGGGTCAGTTTAATAATAAAGCGTCGACCATATAATGCCGGGTCTCCACGGCATACTAATCTGGACATACATGCACTTCAGACTAGCGAAAATAAAACAGAAAGGGGGATATACAAGCTGTCGCGTTACGTTTTTTTTCGGTGGTAGAATCAGACAGTTAGCACTGCACTTGTTCCACACGAGAGAGAGACTAATTTCCCCCCAACATACGCAGGCGCAGCTGCACAATGTGCTCTTAAAGGCACAGCACAATATAACCGTTACAACACACTACATGACGTGCTCCAGCAGTGCTAGATCTGTACTGTTCATGCATAAACATTTTACGGGACAAAGAACACGTATGGTTTTCGTTGAGAGATAGAGTGTTACCATATACTGATAACGTTACTGAAGTGTTGTTTTTTTCCCCAAAGACTCTCTGTAAGCTCAGCATATTAGCATAGCATAGTTTAGTTTAGTTTAGCCTAGCATAGTTTATAGTCCACAGGCTTAGCATAATAGAATAGCATAGCATAGTTATGAAATATGACGTATTAAAACATTGTAAATCGGGCAGGGGATGCAGAAATATATGTATTGTCGTAAAGCGTCATGCAAATTGGGTAGTGTCATGAACTACTTTTGCATGTTGCAGACCGGACTTCCCGATTTCGTAATTCTGGGGAAAATCCGGGAGGCTAGCAAAACTGGGCAGTTACAGAGATTATATTGGCCTGTGGTTTAAAGCTGTTTGTCCTTGTTGTTTTTCTTATCAGAAATGGAGGGTGGTCTTGGCCTAGTATTTATTCTGTATCCCAGTTCAATCTAAATATATTCCTTTGTGTTGAGTTTGAGACTCCAGGCTGGTCAATGCAATGTTTGCATGAGACTCCCCACTTTGCTGAAAAGATGTGTGCGCATCATTTTTATTCGGTAGCCGCAATTTCTGTTTACTCTGTTGTCGTTCGCTGTCCATAACTTACTTTGTGGTAGATCCTTATGGGTTCACCTTTTGACCAGGTTTCTTTGTCAATTTATAACTGCGTCCTGTTTGGTAGCGTCTCTAGTTTATTTTACTCGGTAGCTTGAATTACTGTTGTGTCAGCTGCTGAGTTGCTGATTTGCATTTGTTTGTTTGTGCCACAGCCGATTTCTGGTTTGTTCTGGTTCCTGAGGGGGTGGGGCTATAGCCTGCCCATAAGCCACAAATGCTGTGAGTCACAATGCTCTTTAGGAGTAGTGCCTCTGCTAAGTGGCAGCTGTAGCAGGCTCACCTCCTTTGTCTCGTCAGATGAAGACTCGGTCAGACTAAAGCAAGGGAGTCTACCTGTGGGAATCCACCAAGGAGGTACAACGAGCACGCTGACACAACTGCTTCCTGCCTGCTACTCACCCGGTTATTGTGTTCCTTTCTCCTATTCCCTGTGCTGTAGTTGTGCCACTACGCTTATTGTTCTAACCTTGTGGAACTGAAATTGTGCTTCTATGCCTATTGTTCTGAATATCTTTCTCTCTCTCCCGCACTTACACTAATTATGTGTCATCTCCCCCTTCCTGTTCGAGTTTCCCCTCTCAGTCCTCAGAGGTGGTGGCCCCTGCATCTTCGCAGTCATAACCTGTCTAACCTCATTCATCCAACACGCTCTACTGACACTACTGTTGGCCTTTTTAGGTGGCCTCTGGAACTGCGGTACAGAAGGCTGACTTCATCTCTGCTCAGGCCTCCATGCTGTCCCCTCTCTTCCTGGGCCTCACTGGATCATGCTGGAGAACACAGCCAGTCCTGCTGCCCTCTCCTCTGCCTTTGCCATCTCCCACACCCCCAGATCCTCAGGGAGGGGTTTCCCCTCATGGAGCATCCGAGTCACCTCTCTCCCTTCCATTTCCCCCACATCTTTTGAATATCATGCTGTTTCTGTTTCTTCCCCTTGTAAACCGCACATGACTGTTCTCTATCGTCCACCAGGCCCTCTGCAGTCATACCTGGATGAACTGGACACCTTCCTCAGCTCCTTCCCTGAGGATGGCACTCCCATCCTGCGACTCAGAGACTTCAGTCTTCCACTGAATTCTACTCAGTCTGCTGGCCCCCTCTCCCTCCTCCAATCCTTCAACTTCACCCTAGTGGAGTCCCCTGCAACGCACAAGGCTGGCAACCAGCTGGACCTTCTCTTCACAAGACATTGTCCTGTTCCTGATCTCACAGTTACACCTCTCCATGCCTGGGATCACTTCTTCCTATCTCTCTGCCTCTTGATCTCACCCTTCCTGAAATCCTCTGCTCCCACCCTGTCAGTCTCCGCTAAACGTAACCTTCACACCCTCTCCTCTAGTGCCTTCTCTTCTGCCATCTGCTCTTCTCTCCCTCCTGCAGAATCCCTCTCACTTCTTTCTGAGGAGGAGGAATCCTCTTCTTTCCTCTCTGTGCTACCTTCCTCCCTGGTTACTCTCTGTCCCCCCATTACCAAACCGGCTCGTGTCTCCGCTCCCGGTCCCTAGAGCCAAACTTCACACGGCTGAAAGGAGATGGTGAAAATCGAAATCTCCAGACGACCTATCCCACTACCACTCTCTTCTTTCTTCCTTCTCCTCTACCCTATCCTCTGCCAAGTCTTCTTCCTTTCACTCAAGGGTCCACTCTGCCTCTTCCAACCCTCGCAAACTCTTCTTTACTTTTTCCTCCCTCCTCTCCCCTCCTCCTATATCATCCCTTTCTGCTGATGATCTGTGACTCCTACCCCCTATCCCCTCCCACGCTGGATCCTGCACCTTCCCTCCCTCGCACTACCTTTTCCTCCTTCTCCCCTCTAACTGACTCTGAACTTCTTCTACTAATAAAATCCCACCATTCTACTACCTGTCCTATTGATCTTGTCCCCTCCTCTCTCTTTCAGGCCATCTCTGAGGATATTCTGCCCATTTCCTACTTGATCAACAGCTCCCTGTCTACTGGTACAGTTCCCTCTACCTTGAAGAGGGCAGGGGTCAAGCCACTGCTTAAAAAGCCCACTCTAAACCCAGCTGATGTCAGAAGCTACCGTCCAGTATCTCTTCTACCATTTCTCTCCAAAACCATGGAACACGCAGGCTATAACCAACTCTCTCCTTATCTTCTCCACAACAATCTCCTGGATCCGAATCAGTCGTGATTCAAAGCTGGCTGCTCCACCGAGATGACCCTCCTCGCAGTCACAGAAGAGCTTCACTTGGCCAGAGCAAAGTCGCTCGGCTCTGCCCTCATACTTCTAGACCTCTTCGCAGCAGTCGACACTGTTAACCACCAGATTCTTCTCTCATCCCTTGCTGAGATGGGCCTCGCGGGATCCGCACTCACATGGTTCGAGTCCTACCTGTCTGACCGTTCTTACCAGGTCTCTTGGAGGAAATTGGTCTCCCCCCCGGCTTTTCCAGACTGGGGTCCCACAAGGTTTCGTACTTGGTCCACTCCTTTTCTCTCTTTACACTAGATCACACAGCTGTTCTTCTCCTTCTCCCCCTCCGACTCTCAGGTCCAGCCATGCGTTGCAGCCTGTTTAGCAGACATCACCTCCTGGATGTCTGCTAACCATCTCAAGCTCAACCTAGAAACAACTGAGCTTCTCTATTTTCCTTCTAAGAGCTCCCCAACGATCCACGCTTCGATCACCATTGATGACCCTGGATGACCAGCTGAGCTTCTACAGCCAAATCATGTCGGCACCAACGATATTAGAATGAGGCAATCTGAAGTCACAAAAGTCAACATAGCTAGGACTTGTGACTTCGCCAGAAAGATGTGTCGGCATCGATTAATTGTCTCTGGCCCTCTACCAGCTAGGGGTAACGACGAAAGATATAGTAGATTATTGCAACTGAATCGCTGGCTTTCGCAGTTTTGTTTAGATCAGGGATTTGATTTTGTAGATAACTGGCCCTCTTTCTGGGGTCGACCTGGCTTGCTAAAAACGGACGGCCTGCACCCTAATGGGCATGGCGCTGCTGTTTTATCAGGTAACATAGATAGATGTCTGAGTCAGCTATGACATCCTCCACTAGAGCGGGCCAGGTCGCAGGTGATTACAGAACCTGCTAATGAAATCCCCTCAGAGGCTGCTGAGTTCCATGAACCAATGACTCCTCTCCTCCAACATAAGGCAAAGATTAATTCGACTAGTTATTCATTTAGTGGAGGGGCTTCAGCAGAGACTAGCTCCCTCTGTGAGCCTGGTCCTCATTCTGCCTTAGTTGCTCAACATAACTCGCTCTATGGTCATCCCTCTGTCAGCAGCAATTTGGCTTTCACTATTAGCGTACTCTCACGCCCTCGCAGACCACTTCGGCCTAGATTTAGACAGCCTATTTCCCACAATAACTTAATTCCTATTCAACTGACCCCCTCTTCCGATTCGATCGTTGTAAGCCCAATAACCCTGAAGTTCGGTTTTATTAATATTAGATCACTCTCCCACAAGGCCTTGCTGGTCAGCGATCTTATCACTGATCTTAGCCTTGACATGATGGGTTTGTGTGAAACTTGGTTGAAGCCAGATGTTTATTTTTCTTTAAATGAAGCCTCACCCCCCAATTATTCCTTTTCACATGCTGCTCGAGCAGCGAAGAAAGGGGGGGGGGTGTAGCCTTAATTTATAACACTGAATTCTCGCCTAGCATCTTTAATGCACCAAATTTTACCTCCTTTGAGCTGCTCTCTCTGAAACAATCCTGCTGTACCTCACCCTTCCTCATAGTAGTGATCTATCGGCCCCCTGGGCCCTATAGTCAATTTCTCGATGATTTCACTGAATTGATCTCTAGCATTGTAACTACGGTGGATAAAATCCTTATAATGGGGGATTTCAATATCCACATCGATGATAGCTCTGATTCTCTTAATAAAGCATTAACTTCTATTTTAGACACTTTTGGCTTCAACCAATACGTCTGCGAGCCCACTCATTCCAATGGCAACACCTTAGATCTTATTCTAGCTCGCGGCCTAACCGTCTCTCATGTGGTTGTTTCTCCCTATTCCACTGCCTTATCTGACCATGTTCTTGTCACCTTCCAGGTCACGCTCCCCTCTCCTCCTGTAGTCTCCACCGTGGTTCGTCGCTGCCGCCGCATTAATGCTTCCACCACTGCCGCACTTGCTAACTTACTTCCTGCTGCCCTCAGCTCTCTCGATGATCAACAAAGGTCTTTGAACGATCTGACAGACAGTATAAACTGTACCCTCCGCAATGCTTTAGATACGGTAGCACCATTAACGCTAAAAAATGGGCGTAAACATATAACACCCTGGTTTAATAACGATACACGTGTATTGAAGCAAGCATGCAGAAGATTTGAACGAAACTGGCGCGCCACTAAGCTGGAGGTCTTCTGCCTCGCCTGGCATGATAGCTTAATAGCCTATAAATGCGCCCTCTCCACGGCCAAATCCGCCTATTACTCAAGAATAATTAATCTCAATAAAAACAACCCGAGATTTCTATTTGATACAGTATCAAAATTGACCCAGAATCACTCCCCTCAATCCAGTTCTATTACCGCATGCGACTTTGTCGACTTTTTCTCACAAAAAATAGACTTAATCCGTTGTGATATTAAAAACAGTCAACAAAATCAATGCGCCGGTATACTCCCCATCGCTGCCCCAGAGCCTAATCAGGATGTGCACTCTTTAACCCAATTTGAGCCTATCTCCCTAGACGCGCTCTCCAAACTGGTGCACTCCGCTAAACCAGCCTCTTCCCTGCTCGATCCCCTACCTCCTAAGCTTTACGTCGAACTTTTCTCGATCCTCGGCCCTACAATCCTCAACCTTTTAAATTTGTCAATTAAGTCGGGCACTCTACCCTCTGCTTTCAAAACAGCCGTGATTAGCCCCCTACTTAAAAGACCTAACCTCGACCCAGAAAGCTTGAATAATTATAGACCAATCTCTAATCTCCCATTTCTTTCTAAAATACTCGAAAAAATTGTCGCTGCGCAACTCATCGCATACATGTCCTCCAACAGCCTCTTTGAAGTGTTTCAGTCAGGCTTTAGGCGTTTTCATTCCACTGAAACCGCATTAACTAAAGTGACTAATGATGTATTACTAGCCATGGATGCTGGTGATACCTCAATACTTATTCTTCTCGATCTGAGTGCAGCATTTGACACAGTCGATCACACCATATTGTTAAAGTGCCTGGAAAATCAAATTGGCATCCGTGGCCTGGCGCTCTCCTGGTTCAAATCTTATCTCTCAGAGAGAAAGCAGTGTGTCCACTACAATAATGTGACATCTGAGTATCGAAAGCTTAACTGTGGTGTCCCTCGGGGGGCGGTCCTTGGCCCTCTCCTTTTCTCTATCTACATGCTCCCTCTTGGAGACATTATTCATAGCTATCACACAGGGGGTCCAATGACTATCTACATGCTCCCTCTTGGAGACATTATTCATAGCTATCACATTAACTTCCACTGTTATGCTGATGATACTCAGGTCTACTTACCAATCAAGCACAGTGACCGCTCTGAATTGGCTAACCTTGAGGCATGTCTCTGTGCCATTAAAAATTGGATGTCCTCAAACTTCCTGATGCTTAACGCAGGTAAGACAGAAATGCTAGTCATTGGACCCCCTGTGCATAAGCATCTTTTTAACAATCTTAAATTAAAATTTGACAACTGCATTCTCTCGCAAAATTCTACTGCTAAAAACCTTGGTGTGATTTTTGACTCTAGTCTCTCGCTTGTCACTCATATCAAGAACACTACCAAAATGGCCTTTTATCATCTCCGCAATATCGCCAAAATTAGGCCCCTACTATGTTTAGCTGATGCAGAAACCATTGTCCATGCATTTGTCACGTCTCCCCTCGACTACTGTAACGTTCTGTACTCTGGCTTGCCGGCCTCTAGCACCAGAAGTCTTCAGCTTGTCCAGAATGCTGCTGCCAGAATCCTGACCCGAACTAGGAAGTTCGATCACATCACTCCCGTCCTGGCTTCCCTTCACTGGCTCCCAGTTCACATGAGGGCTGATTTTAAAGTCCTCCTATTAACATTTAAAATTCTCCATGGGCTTGCACCGGCCTATCTTTCTGATTTAATTACACTCTACGCCCCCCCCCCCCCCCCCCCCCCCGCACCCTGCGCTCTCAGGCTGCTAAATTATTAGTTGTTCCAAAAGTTAAAAAGAAGTCTGCTGGCCATCGCGCCTTTGCCTACCGCGCACCCTTTCTCTGGAACAGCCTACCTATAGATATTAAAGAGGCAAACTGTCTTGCTACCTTTAAAACCAAACTTAAGACTCATTTATTCTCCGTGTCGTATGATAGCGTAGTCTCAAACTAATCTTCCGGTATTGCTCAGTCTCTGCTGTAGTCTCTCCTGGCATAGTTTAGCTTAGTAGCTGCCGGCTTAGATACCTCTCATCTTCTCTCTCTCCTCCCACTCCTCTGCTCTTATCTTAACCTGATCAGTTTCTGTCATTAACCTGCTCTCTTCTCTTTGTGTGAGTGGTCGATGTCTGCGCCTCCTTCCTGGATGTGGCACCTTCCCCTGACCGGCTGAATGACTTTGTGCCCTGCTGTCCCTGGCCCTGCTCCCCCACGTGGCCCTGCTCCTCCTGCGCCCACCTCAGCTACTACTCTTGCAACTTTCAATACAAAATTACCTATAAAATTATTTTCTTATTTCATCTGTTAAGTGCCGCTACTCCAATTGCTCTCCTTCTCTCCCTCATCTCCTGCATGGCTGTGGCTCATCTGTTTGAGCATGAGTGTCTGGTTTGAATGTGGCTACTTTCTCTTAGGTGTCCCCCACCCCCCCCCCACCCTCCATGCCATCCCTCTTCACCATCATCCCGATGGCTGCTGCGGCTCGTGTCCTCCTGCGCTGCTACAGCTGTGCCGTCCACCCCAACTGAGCCCCATGCTGTCTTGTCATTCCTCATACTACCTACAAGTTGTGTTCTCATTTATTATCACTCTGTTGTTTTGTAAATTGCCCTCTGGGCTGGCACCTACTGCACGCCTGGCTGGCCTAGAAGGGGTCTCCTCTCTTTGTGGTCCTTCTCAAGATTTCTCCTATTTTTCCCTAACGTCTGGGTTTTTTGAGGAGTTTTTTCTTGCCTGCTATGAGGATCAAGTCAGGGGGTGCCACCCTGCTCTGTTTTGTTGTAATCCTGTGGGCAAATAAAGCCCTTTGAGACTGTAAACAGTGATATTGGGCTCTAAATAAACTTAAACTTGAAACTTGAACTTGAAATCGCGGTGGTCATCCGATCCTGTAGATTCTCCCTCTTCAACATCAGGAGGATCCGCCCCTTCCTCACGCAACAAGCTCTTGGTCCAAGCTGTTGTCATCTCCCGCCTCGACTACTGCAACGCCTTACTGGCTGGCTTACTAGCCTGTGCTATCAGGCCACTTCAGCTTGTTCAGAATGCTGCTGCACACCTGGTATTCAACCTCCCAAAACACTCTCAGGTCACTCCGCTTCTTACTACACTCTACTGGCTTCTGGTAGCAGCCCATATCCAGTTCAAGACACTGGTGTTGGCTTACATGGCCACAAGAGACTCTGCCCCATCCTACCTTCAGCCTCTGATAACTCCTTACATCCCAGCCAGAGCTCTCCGCTCTACCACCTCTGGTCAGCTCTGGTCCTCACCTCGGGAACCTGGCAGCCGTTCCTCTGGACCATGCCTCTTCTCTTCCATTGTTCTGCAGTGGTGGAGTGACCTTCCTCACTCAGTCAGGACTGCAGAATCTCTTGCCATCTTCCACAGGAAACTGAAATCCCACCTTTTCAGAACCCGCCTGTCCCCCACTGCCTAACCTCCCTTTCTATGTTTATTGTCACAGAATTCCAGGAGCATGGTACTGAGGGTAATTAATCTACAGTATTATTGTGATCTCTGTTTATGGGGCAATGGGATCTGATTGATGAACTTATTGTAAGTCGCTTTGTTTAAAAGCATCTGCTAAATGCCAATATTGTAAATTGTACATTTGCAGATCTTACATAGTCAACTTACTGTCTGTTGGAATAATGCTGCATGGTGCTTGATAAAACAGAGTAAGAAACACGCTCTACTAATCTAAGAAAATCAAATAAGTGGTAACTTGAACATACTCGGATTCCATAACTTTGTCAACAATCGTATACCATAAAAAAGATTCAGAGAGAGAACATTGTTTTATCATTAAAATCATTAAATATCATTAAAAGAAGAAAACAAAATTTTCAGTGGTTCTGGTTTGACCCATATCAGAAGTATTCAGTTCTTTTTGCAATACTTGCTTCTGACCGTCCTCTGACACTTTTAGATGAATGTAACAATGAATGGAAATATTCACTGAAAACAAAACACCATCCCATCCATCTAAGAAGAGTAACAACATAAGATAACAACAGAGAAAAAAGTTGTATTTCACAAATTGTGGATTGTAATATGGGTCAGTCTGCATGTTGCTGTAGATTTAAAACAAAACTTCTGTAACTTGACTCTAAATGATTCTCCAGTCTGGAGGAAATGTAGTCTATTCCTCCATTCATACTCACCTCAGTGTCTCCAGTTTACAGTGTGGGTTCTCCAAACCAGCAGAGAGCAGCTTCACTCCTGAGTCCTGCAGATCATTGTTACTCAGGTCCAGTTCTCTCAGACTGGAAGAGTTTGAGCTGAGAACTGGGACTAGAGCTGAACAGCTTCTCTCTGTTAGGTTACAATTATTCAGCCTAAAAATGAAAACAGCAACAAAAATGTCGGTATTGTTCACTGTCCTAAAAGTAAAAGCACAAGTATTCATGAATACAACCAATATTCAGGAACATTATGCCTACTATAACACTGGTAGAGTTTATATTGGCTTGTGATTTAAAGCTGTTTTTCTTTGTTGTTTTTCTTCTTAGATATGGAGGGTTGTCTTGGTCTAGTATTTATTCTATATCCCAGCTCAACCTAAAAAAATTCCTTTGTGTTGAGTTTGAGACTCTGGGCTGGTCAGTGCAATGTTTGCATAAAACTACCTGCTTCATTACATGACATATTACTTTGCTGGAAAGTATATATTTGTAGATTTTACATAATCTGCTTTCTGTCTGTTGGAAAAGTGCTGCATGTTGCTTGATAAAATAGAAAAAAGGCACAGGCTCTACTAATCTAACACAAACATAACAAGCTATACCTTGAACATAATCTGATTCCAAAATTTTGTCCAAAATAAAGTGCCATGAAATAAGATTTCAGTTTCTTTGCTGTCTAACATTACTGAAGATCGTTTTTGCAATTTTTCATTTTTTCATCATAGCGTGTCAACCGTAATACAAGTCTAAAAATGGGGAAAAGATACCCTCCACTGGCTTTCGTGGCTCTTCTCAATGTTTTCATCTGGTTAGCAAAGACTCAAATTCAGCTATCACAACCAGTGGACTGAATAAAATTACATCCTGAATAAACTAAAAAAACGTACTCCTCTAAGCTAAGAACATATTGGAAAATAGATAAATTACCAGTTTGTAAAGTTTTTGTTAGATGTTCTGCGTTTTATAATGTTCCCTTAACTATGATAACACATGGGTAAATGTAAAAGATCATCTTGACATGCTTCTCATCAGTGTGGAGAAACAGTCTTTACTTACAGAGCTGTTCTGGAGGCTTTGACCACTGGCAGCAGCCTCAGAAGACACTCTTCTGATCTGATGAATTTCTTCAGGTCAAACACATCCAGCTCCTCCTCTGATGTCAGTAACACAAAGACCAGAGCTGACCACTGAGCGGGAGAAAGTTCAGCTCTGGAGAGACTTCCTGAGCTCAGGTAGCTTTGGATCTCCTCCACTAGAGAATGGTCATTCAGTTCATTCAGACAGTGGAACAGGTTGATGGATCTCTCTGGAGAGAGATTCTTCCTAAATTTGCTCTTTATATATTTGATTGTTTCCTCTTTGCTGCGTGTATCACTTCCTGTCTGTGTCAGTAGACCTCGTAAGAGAGTCTGATTGGTTTCCAATGAAAGATCCAGAAGGAAGCGAAGAAACAGGTCTAGATGTCCGTTCTCACTCTTTAAGGCCTTGTCCACTGCACACTTGAGCAAACCAGTCACTGTTTTATTTGATTCATCCAGTGCTGCTTGCTCTTGGACTAGAACATTGATGTTGCTGTTGCTGAGAGACATGTATGCATATAAAGCGGCCAGAAACTCCTGAATGCTCAGATGAACAAAGCAATACACAGTGCCATAAAATAGCCCAGACTCCTCTCTAAACATCTGGGTGCACACTCCTGAGTACACTAATGCATCTCTGACATCAATGCCACACTCTCTAAGGTCTTCCTCACAGAAGATCAGATTACTTTTTTCCAGCTGGTTAAAGGCCAGTTTTCCCAGTGATAGAATGCTCTTTTTATTCCAGTACGGGTCCATCTCATAATGGTCATCATACTTCTGATTCTTCTGTTTGATCTGAAAGATCAGGAAGTGTGTGTACATTTGAGTCAGAGTCTTTGGGATCTCTGTACTCTCTCCATTACCCAACATTCTCTCTAGAACAGTGGCTGAAATCCAACAGAAGACTGGTATGTGACACATGATGTAGAGGCTCCTTGATGACTTGATGTGTTTGATGACTCTGCTTGACAGGTCTTGATCTGTGATTCTCTTCCTGAAGTACTCCTCCTTCTGTGGGTCATTAAACCCTCGCACCTCTGTCACCTGGTCAACACACTCAGGAGGAATCTGATTGGCCGCTGCTGGTCGTGACGTTATCCAGAGTAGAGCAGAGGGAAGTAGATTTCTCTTGATGAGGTTTGTCAGCAGAACATTCACTGAGTTTGGCTCTGTTGTATTATGCAAAATCTCACTTTTCTGGAAGTCCAGATGAAATCGACATTCATCCAGACGATCAAAGATAAACATGACTTTGTATTTGTCGTTGTTGGTCAGTGTGAGTCCCTTTGTCTCTGGGAAAAACTGATGTAGAATGTTCATCAAACTGTGTTTTCCCTCCTTCAAATTCAACTCCCTAAAAGGAATAGGGAATATAAACTTTATATCTTGATTGGCTTTTCCTTCAGCCCAGTCTAGAACAAACTTCTGTACAGAGACTGTTTTTCCAATGCCAGCAACTCCCTTTGTCAGCACAGTTCTGATGAGTTTGTCTTTTCCTGGTAGGGGTTTAAAGATGTCATTACATTGTATTGGTGTCTCTGGTGTTTCTGTTCTTCTGGACGCTGTCTCAATCTTTCTCACCTCATGTTCATTATCAACCTCTCCACTTCCACCCTCTGTGATGTAGAGCTCTGTGTTGATCTTATTGAGGAGGGTGGGGTTTCCTTGTTTTGCTGTTCCTTCAAATAAACACTGATACTTCCTCTTCAGATTTGATTTTAATTCATGATGAAGAATTACAACCCGGTCATCTAAACAGATTGAAAATCAAATGATTAATTATGTCCATTTAGACAACAGGAATAGAAATATTGTCTGGAATATATTATTAGACCTGAAGACTCTAATTAGAGTGCAGAATGTGATATATGGTATTAAACTTAATTTTTTTAGATTTATATCCCTTTGACATCACTCTTGTATTATATTTACAATAAAGTATAATCCTAAATCTCAGATGTCTTACTTTTCTCCAGTGTGTCAGCGAGGTCATTGTAGTTCATGTTCCTCAGGAAGTTCAGTGTGATCTTCAGAACTCCCTCTCTGACACTGACCTCATCCTTCAGATCCTCAAAACATTCCGACATCTCCTCAGTCAGACTTTCCCTCAGTCTCTTCAGTTCATTCTTCATAAAGGTGGTGATTTTTCTCTCAAGGATCTGAAAGTAAAATAATGTAACAAAATAAGAGTAGATTAACACTAATGTGCACACAATAGTATATAAAATAATTTTAAAATAATTGAAATGCAGGTCACTGGTCCCCCTATGCATAAGCATCTCTTTAGTGATCTTATCCTAAATTTTGACAACTGTATCATCTCTCAGAACTTTACAGCTAAAAACCTTGGTGTGATTTTTGACTCTAGTCTCTCGCTAGTCGATTATATCAAAAACACAACCAAAACTGCCTTTTATCACCTCCACAATATCACTAAGATTAGGCCCTTCAAAGTATGGCTGATGCAGAAACCATTGTTCTCACATTTGACACGTATTGCCTCAATTACTGCAATGTTCTGTACTCTGGTTGTTCCAAGAGTTAAAAAGAAGTCCGCTGGCAACCGAGCCTTTTCCTACCACTCTCCCTTCCTCTGGAATAGTCTACGTACAAAAATTAGGGTGGCAAATTCTCCTCATACCCTTAAAACCAAAATTAAACTAATTTAAAAAGTTTTCATGGATCTGAAAAACAGCAAAAAAATAAGGGTAGATTAACACTAATGTGCACACAATAGTATATAAAATTATTTAAAAGCATTACAAAGCTGTTGCACATTAATAAAGGCTGAGTTTTCATTGATATTTGATCATGTAAAGTAATTACTAGTCATATTATACTCTAAAGAAAACCACTTATCGTAAAGCCAGGAGTATAGTGGATACAGTCTGTCTGCCCACATTTATCAAACACATTGGGCTTCTTACCCAATGTCACCTGTACAAATACTGACCATCAAATGACCATTAAGATCAAATTTATCTCATACTGATTCATCAAGTACAAAGCCCACCTCAAATATGGAGACCAAGTCTTGCAGTTGACTCTGGACAGACTGAACACTGACATTCTCTGACTTTGCTTCCTCTGTCTGAATACTGTAGAAAAAATATAAAGAAAAACAGCATACAGATTACCTTAACAGATGTGTGAGTTTCTATAATTTAGAAAGTAAGTGAGAGCTTATTTTGTTTTTAAATGCTTTTATTATTTCATTTGAATGATCAGTGACAAATAAATAGACATCCCTGAGATAGTCCTGTGAGGTTCATGTCAGAATTAAAATAATGAATTAATGTATACACTCGTGTTTACAATGTACAATACAATTTACAATTGGCATTTAGCAGACACATTTAACCAAAGCGACTCATCAATCAGATTAAATTACCCCATAAGCAAAAGATCACAATAAGACTGCCGATTATTTACTGTCAGTATTGCTCTCCTGAAATTCTGTGACAACAAACAATACATAAAATGAGCAAGACCTGCGACATAAGGTTAGTAGATTTTTTTTGTTGTTGTTACTTTCACTACATTAATGGTCAGTCAAAAAAATACACACTGTTCATTGAAATAAAATGTATTCTAACATTTTTAAATCATTTTAAAAATGCATTACCTTAAACATCCTAACATATTTTTATGGATGATAACAGCTGTGTGTAGATCTATAACCCTGACAAGAACAATCAACCACCACATCAACACCATCTTCTGATGGCGCTCTATCAGAGCACAGTTTTGAGTGTTCAATTGTTAAAAAAAAAAAACTTCCTCTGATGGTCACTATTTATATATCTCTGTAATTCACATTATAATTGATGGTACAATTTGGGTAAAAACAAATTTGTAAGCTCATTTCCTGAACTGGGCACCATCTATAGCTGCATTTTCTCATAATTTTTCTGGAATAGAGGCATTAACTAATTTAAAGTAATTGATGTCGTTTTTATGTGCATTGAAATTGTTTTTATAGTTTTAAATGTGGTTTATCTGGTTTGTTTGGCAGGAGCTGTGATGCACCTGACTTGCTCAGTGCCTGATCTGTCTTTATGATATATTTTCTCTATCAGGTATGCCACGAGTTTTATGTATGGATGGACTGATTTACTTATTGTAATGTGTGGGGTTTTTTATGTATATTTCCAATGGCGGACGGCTGCAGTTGTGGCGGACAGCAGTCCTACCCTGCTTCATGTTCATGTTCAAGCACAAAGACACTCTCTCCTTCACCCCCTCTCACAGGTGAGTTTTTTGGTAACTTTGATGACCAACCCTGCTGCATATTGGGAGCAATAATGCACACACACAATGAATTGGGCTAGGTCTTTTACTTAACTTGCTCTCAACAGTTTACACAGCCAAACAGAACACTCCCAACATGAGCGCTGCAATGTGTATAAAGGTCCGGCAGGTGCCGGGATGTACCCAATAAAGATACCTGGGCACGCCACTATTGATACGTAGGGCCACAATTCCACTCTATAACAAAGCCTAATCCCAAGTGCCAACCAAGATGGAACATAATAGGACAGAGTATGCATGTCAGATTACCCTAACAAATTAACTGAATGAATAACAATGTGACAGAACTGTGTGACTCTAGTGTGCATTATTTTGTAAGAAATATGGACCCATTCAAAATACTTTCAACTGTTCTGAACGTGATTCTAATCTAATAAATAATGTTATTAGCTGTGAGAGAGAACTGTGGCCCAGTTCCACATGTAACTGGGACCAGTGAGCCCATCACCACACACCATTATCTTGTTCTGTCTCAGGTTTGTATCACTTTTCATAAGTGAAGCACAAGTGTAAGATTACACTGACCACACCTCCTTATTTACATAAATGACATAATAGCAAGTACCTTTCTCCATCAGGAATATTTCCCTCTCTGAGGTCAGGTGGCAGCAAGTCTTTAGACCGGTCACTCTTCATGGACACACAGCTGGGCACAGGTGAGTCTGATCTCTCCTGTTGAACACTGTGAATAATAAACAGAGAAACACCTGATTTATGAGAGAGATACAGTACATGAATAATCAGGAAAAAAGGGGAATTTGAAAATCAATATATGTAAAATGACTAAATTAATCTTTCAGTCGTTAGTTTGGGACACTTTAATTATTGAGGCAGAAGCAACCACACACAACAGCAAAACATAATCTGAGCTGATTCATAAAGATTGCAGTCAGGGGTTTTCTGATGTGAAATTGTTCACCTGCAGGGATGCTCATGCAGATGACCAGTACTCAAATTAGGTTCTACAATTAACGTCAAATAATTGCTGCAGTAGCTTCCTAGTAAATCTGGCCCTTGACATATTTTAATGGTGCTGAGATTCTCAATGCCATTTTCTCTAACATAGAGAATGTGTCTAACAGTGAGTGTGTGTCAGTAGATACACAGCTCAGATGCAGTCACCAGACTCCACATTAACTCCATCTAACAGCACCATTATAGCACCAAAGTGCTCTATAGAACTAAAAGAAAGATCCCTGAGAAAGAACAGTTAAGTTTAAAATTAGGCTTCTTCTATCTTTTTATGCATTCAGTTACTTTTTCGATCAATAAAACACAGCTCACCTCTCAGCTTCAGTGTGTTTCCCAGACAAAGTAACTTCTTCCTCACATGATCCTAAGACATCCATTTTAATAAACAGTGTTTCTCTCTCTTCTGCTCAGACAGATCAGATTATTTACACAGGCCCTAAATCCTTTACGCCTCCTTCATCCTCACTTTGGAGGGAGATTTTCCTCAAGAGGAGATCAGGCAAATCCACGGGCTCTGAGCTCCATCAGCACACCTGTAGAAAACACACACACACACACGCATCCACACACACACACACACACACGCACACACGCATGCATACACACACACACACACACACACACACACTAGAGTTATTATCATATACTAAAATCAAGACGAAAACTAATGGTTTTGAGATGTTGTAAACTGAAATAAAATAATTTACCCGAAGAAAATGTAGAAGTGAAACTAAACGAAAGTAATAATGATTGCTAAAAAACTCTGAAAAATAAAATAAAAAAAGACAAAAAATAATTGTCGATATTGTTTCAAGACAGCAGATGTGTCCATTAAAGGCTGCGGATGTCACACTCTCAAAATTCTGTGTGTCTATAGCTGACAACCACAAGATGGCGATATAGTGTGTCAGGACCTATACTCACTAACTAATGAAAGTAGGCCTTGTTATCAAGGGAAGAAGTCAGATATGTCAGGGAGGAAGCGTATGCTGTATGGGACTATTTCGAATTTAATTGTGAAAGCGGTAAAAGAAAATGCATGGTAAATTCAGGTAACGGCACCTGTGGTGTGGAAATCAAAGGGAAAAATTCCACAAACTTAAGGCTCACCTTCAAAGTTACCATCGACGGAACTACATATTATTAATGGAAAAAGTAGTAGCGAGACAGAGCTTGACTGACAAAGTTAAAGAGTGGCTAGAATTTAACAAATTTAACAGATTTTTAACAACTTGTAAGTTCACATGTGAGTTCTTTATGGAGTTGTAGTTAACTGCACTGGTAGAGTTGACCTTGAAAACCCATGATAGGCAGATTATTTTTCACGTTGCACAAAGCCTTGACAATTTTTGTCATTAACTGAAATTGCTAAAACAAAAACTGAAACTATAATAAACTAAAATGAAATAGAAAATAGAAATGAAAAGAAATAAAAACTAAACTGAAACTAATGAAACCACTGGTGAAAACTACACGAAAATTCAGATTGAACACAAACATATTATCAAAATTAAAATGAATTTGAAAATGGAAAACTATTATAACCTTCACACACACACACACACACACACACACACAGACACACACACACACAGATATGTCATGGTGGTCTCCTGGTATCTTTATCTACATTTACTGATCTCTTGGGGGAGGATCACACTATTTCTACTCTATAAACCCTCGCCCTCACAGTCTCATCCTGTCTCAGTAACTGTAATCAAACAGTGGGTCATTTTACCACAATATCTTGTTTTCCAAATATTTCCTCCCATAGTTAAATAAGATTTATGATCATTCCAGTGGCTGTGTTTTTTCTCCGTAGATGGGTATTTACATGTAGAATAACCAATTCAAAATGTCACAGCTGTAGCTTAATATCTCAAAATTCCTACTTAATATGTCATAATTCTAACTTAATATAGCACAGTTACTACTGTTGTTAATTCTCATGATAGTCTAACGTTATCTGTGTATCATAAATGTAATTGTCTGCGTGAAAGATGTACTTCCCTCCCACTGTGTCAGCAAGTTAAGTGTGTTATTTTCTAGTTTGCACTATTACAAAATGAGTGAGTTGCTGAAAGAGCAAAGGCAGCGTCATCACTCCAGAGAAAACCCAGCAACTCAGTAATAGATGGTGATGTGTTTTACACTTTACAATAAGGCTCCCTTTTGCCAGTTATAATTGTTAGTAACTCATTAGTAAATGCTGATGTGTTTTACACTTCACAATAAGGCTCCCTCCTGACAGTTATAAATGTTATCACCATTTATTAATGAGTTACTGTGTTTTACACTTCACAATAAAGCTTCCTCCTGACAGTTATAAATGTTAGTAACTCATTAGTAAAAGGTGATGTGCTTTACACTTTACAATATGATTCCCTTTCGGTAGTTATAAATGTTTGTAACTCAAAAATAAATGGTCATAAAAATGAGTTGCCAAGAAATCAAGATGGCTGGGGGAGAATCAACTCAGTGAATGACAGATGCCAAGGATAGATTAGGCCACAGATATCTGAAAGTGGGACCAAGAATAGCAGAGCAGTACACCAGGTAAAGGAAGGTTACCAACTGTGCCATATCTGGAATGCTGTCCTAAAGAAGATACCAACCAACATGAAGCATCACAATATACCACCGGTGTTCATAACAACCTGATAGGTTGACCTTTTCATAGTTCTTGGAACTGCTGGAGGAAGTACTTCCTTTTTTGTGTGTCCACCGAAAGTGAGGACGGTTATAGTTCTTAGAACGCCATTTTAAGGGAGTTTTTAGCTCCTACTTCAGGGTAGGTACTCTCCCAGCACAACAGGAACCATGAGTGATGTAAGTGTACAGTGATTGGTCCAGATGTAAGTGTACCATTGCAACGGGCATTTTTAAAAGTCCGTGTAAAACGTTAGCCGTGTAAACAACAGTTCTTAGCGTTAAAAAAAAAAACCCCAGATGACAGTCCAGGCTTTATTGAGCCTATATGCGACAGAGGAAATACAACGCGATTATGATGTGTCTAAGCGAAATATAAAAGTCTCCACCAGCATTTCCTCTCAAATTGCTACTTTAGGCATACTTTATAAGGGTTGTTACTTATTGTAAAGTGGTACCCAAAATTCAGACAATATCCTGCAATGTGACTTGAGACATAAGAGGAGAGAGGGGTTTACTCTGTTACTCTGTGTAGATGCTATTAAACCAGAACATAAAGAAAAGGCCTATTGATCCAGCTCAGGGAGTTTCCTGTGAGTTACTGTCCCTGTCCAGCAAGTTGTCTCATGTCATCTCTTCCAGATTTACTGCTGTATGTCTTTCATACAGTTTAAAATTTCACTTCCTGTGTGTCTCTGCACTTTTCACAGAATCATCACCAATGATACAATAACGACCTATTCATCCTTTGACACAGACACCACACTCTTAGTCTACTCAAGTTCAGCTGCTTTCCTCTGATCTTTTGCCACTTAAAGTAAAAGTCTTAGACAAAGCAACGTGTCAACAGCTGCAGCCAGGGTTAGGGTTTAGAGCTGTACCAGCCAATCTTTATCTTTTTCAATCCATGAAATATTCATAGGCATTCACTTGCTTCCTCAAGCAGTTAATCACTCATCAAACACAAATCTGTTCAGTATAATTTGCTGTAGTACTTACCGAGTCCTGTTATCAGACAGTCAGGAAATCGAACTCAAAACAAAATGTATTCTTTTTGATTACTTTCATTTTCCCCTGTTTACCATATTGCCTTATTTGGTGCAGTGCTGGTACAGGTCACATGAGTGGGGGGTGGAGTCTGTGAGGGTGTGTCTGTGTATGAGTGTGTTTTACAGGAGCTGGAGAGTAATGGTGCTGAATTACTGAAAGATTTTAAACAGGTTCATAACTCAACAGATCAGTGAATTACAGAGAGAGAAACAGTGGAGACAGAGGCATAGTGCTCTAGTATTTACAATGGCCACTAATAAAGCTGCTTGACTGCCCCAGATGAAAATCTATTTTCCCTTTTCTGAGGATGATAAGAATGTTGAGGTGAAATTAGTTCTCTTATATTTCCCTCTGTAAAGAACACACATGAGCCCAGAGCTCAGTAGATTTGTGTAGTTTTAGAATGAGTCACAGAGCATAAAGAGATTAAGTCCACGTGTACATATACTTCCAAATCACTGCACAATCATAACAGTCTTTCAGCTGAATTCTGTTTGTGTGACTGGAGTCCAGTGTCTGGTGATTGATCTTACAGATCACAGATATCATGTGATAATTCACAGAGGAGGTGAAGAAAGATAGTTCAGGGAACCTGTATTCCTTTAGGTAAGAGTCGTTATAAGTATTTCCTGATGAGCTGTGAGTAAACTTCATTAACACCGTGTTCAGAGGTTATTGAATCATTTTCTTCTTCTTTCCATTTTCCTTTTTATCTTCTTTCTGTGATATTTTGTGCTATGTGCTTGTGTGTTGCCATAGCAGCGAGTAGGGTTGCCGTTCTGTACAAGAGAACGCGGTTGTACTCTGTATTAAATCCATACAGCACGATACAGATTGTACCATATTTTTGCAGTTGGTTCCCAACACACAATAACACCCAAAACATGTATACTTTTTACCTCCCTTTACAGGAGGGAGGTGTGCTTGTTAGATCTCTATTTTTGGGCATTTGCGTTTTGATGCAAAAAATAATAAAGGGTCACAATTATGGTTTTAGGTCTCAGTCTTCTTTACTGAAGTTCGTTGATTCAGGCGAAACAGGAGTGAAGAGGAGAGTCCTCTGCGCACTGCACACAATGTTACCCAGACTGAGTCATAATGTTACTGACTAAAGAAAACGATTTCTTGTGCATAGGTTGGCCTGTGGCCTTGCATGTCTTGGATAACAAATACCTTTTACCCATATCTGAGAGAAAACAAGTAGTTTCTGTGTTTTTTTGAGGTGTTTTTTGCTAGACCCTCACATTTTGACACCAGTAAATGACCAGGTGCAGATGACCATCTATCTATCTAAGTGTGAAGGTAAAAGTTTTATAAGGAAGATTCTATAGATGTGTACAAAGGCAAACAGTTATGCATGTGTGTGTGGCTCAAGTGCATGTTTCTGCTCACCTTAACACCATAGAGAGCATTTTCTGCTAGGCAGCACTATCAGCTCCAAAACTCAGGAGGAGTGGAGTGTGGTGCAGGTAAACGGCCATTTAGATAAATTTACTTAATAAATATTATATTTAATTTAATCTAATCTAAATCTAATTGAAATGTTTTTGATGTCAGTCAGCTACCCTGTAACGGTATGAATGTAGAGAATATTAATACAAGTCTTGTGTGTTTAGTGTGTGTGTGTGTGTTTGTGTGTGGGGTGTGTGTGTGTCCTTGATTGTTTAAATAATATTATGTGTAATTAGGCATCTTATTAAATATTATTAAATTATTAATGAAGATTTGGAACTCTTCTTGAAGCTGAAACATTTTTCAATAAATGTTTCCATTATTCTGCAAGTTTTTCAATATCATCATGTAATCATGTGAGTGCACTGGATGGTATCCTGTCTGGATGTGCATCATTTCTTCATTTTACTTTTTCTTCCCCTTTCTCCGTGTTGGGATATGCCCAGTAAACCACAGATGAGCTTTGCCAGCACATGACTTCTCTGTTATTTGTGAATTCAGTTACTTGCTGCCTAATATGCTTCTGAGAGAGCAGGAGAACTGTGTCACCCTCTGACCCTCTCACAAACACACATCTAAACATGTTCTTTGAAGGCTGAGAAACTATCCAGGCAGTGTGATGTATGTGAGGAGATGGTTGATTGATTTTCTATGATTTGATTAATAACTCTGGGTTGATAGTGGATGTGAGTAAATGCAGGTGAAGTCTAAAGCACACTCAGCTAAGGAACACCACAGCGATATTTATTACTTCAGTTACTGTGTAAGGGTGTAAGGGATCAAGTGTGAAAACACCCTCTAAGAGACACACATTTTAAACACGCCCTGTTCTGAAGAGGCCTGTCTGTCATTTGATGGTATTTCAGGAGTTGGACTCGGGTGGTACTGACCCACAGCAATGGAAAAGGAAAGTCCAGTTCATGCCAAGGCCTCTCTTCATCAGGTTTTCTCAGCAAAATGTGCCTTATCTTAGCCAAAAGAGTTTTACATCGTTTTTTCTATGCTATGAGTTTTGCTTTTCTGTGCTGTGAGGTCTGCTCTGCATTTTCTTTGTTTTTTGGTAATAGGTTTGATGAGGGCAGGGTTGTTCATATGCTGAAATACCCTTTTTGTAGGAGGGTTCACTTGGGTTATGTAGACTCCACACTTACAGAATTAGTCTTATAAACAATTACACTGCTATATTTCACAGTTATTGCTAATACACATATATTATCTATCATTGCACAGGTGATATTATGCAAACCACTCAGCAATAATGAGTGTCACTAAAGTAATATCACTGATTATTAAGGGGGTGAACCATGCCAGAAAACATAAAATGGTCCTTAACTGCCTTTGAAAAAGAAAGAGCAAGTATCACCTTACCACAGGAAAATCATCTGAATGATTCTGGGCATGAGAAACTGGGAAGTGAGAAACTGGGAAGTGAGAAACTGGAAAACTGAGTCGGGTGATTTGTTCTTCATTGTTGTCATGTAGAAGAGGTATCACAGTATTTAATTAAAAAAGTATCCCTCTTTGTAGATAAATGTGTGTATACGGCTGATTTGTATCAATAACAGACTTTTATATGGGAAATATATTTTTATAGGCTGTTTGCATGCCCCTGACATTTTTGAAAATGACTACTCTCCGAAACAGCTGCTTCTCCCACATTCTGATGTATCGTAGCTGGCAATTTTAAGTGGTTGAGACCCAGTGGTTGAGAATTACCCAGCTGTAAGAGTAATGGAAAATCCCTCACAGCCAGAGAGTTGTGCACTGCCTTTGGCCTATTTGATGTTTGTAGGGAACTACAGCCTAAAGAGAGAGATTTTACTTTCTCCCATCCTCCTGTCTCAAATGCTTTGGGACAGAGGAATGTGGAATTTGAACGTGTACATTGTCTGATTATGCACCTATCCATTTCATTATATAACCTTCACATCGAAACTCATCATATTGCCGATGGCAATGAAACTGATCCCAACACTTTTGAATAGCCAGCCATTTGAACATTTTAGTAAAGAGCAACTGATCAGGTTTATGATCACAAACAATGGAAATGATGTGGGGTCATTAACAATATGTGAGTCACCCAATGCTTATTTAAGAGTCGCAATTATTTTTTACAGTACAGCTAGGAAGACGGAGGCTATGAGGGAACAACTAAAGCTACAGGAGGAGCTGAAGGATTTGGAGTCAGAACTTCAGAAAAAACATCTACAAAACACTTATTAAAGAAGATAGAGGCAACCAGATGGAGCTCTTGACCAATAACTCACAAAAAAGGCAGAGTTAGCCCTCTTTTATCTGTGATACATGTGATAATGAGCTGTAGTCTGAGCAACAGCAACTCAGATGTCCTCCAGTATGTGTGTGTGTGCGTGTGTGTAATGTGTGTGTGTCTGTCAATGACAACCGGTCCTAAAGCCAAACCCTAACAAGGTGGGAGATGCCAGCCTTATATTTCAGATCACTGGGATAAATGGACTTTTGTAAATTTCTTCAAACAAGAAAGGGCTTGCCTGTAAAGAACAGAAGTTTTCATTTCTTCATTTGACTTTTTCTTCCCCTTCCTCTGTGCTTGGATATGCCCAGTTAACCACAGTCTCCTGACACAGCAGTCTTCTCCGCTGAGATTTGCTAGCACATGATTTTTCCGATATTTATGGAGCCAATCATTTGCTGAGTTTCCCACACTATGAGTGAAGTTGTATACTGAGTTATGTTATGTGTACAAATTGGATGAGACACTTCAGATAGGTTGGCTTAGTGTTGATTTAAGTATATTTGCCTTTATCAGAGAAAGAGGAGATGAATGCAACCAGGACATAGCCCTGCCCCATCCCCAAGCACAAAATCACACACACTCTCACACATGCTTCTGAGAGAGCAGGAGAACTGTGTCACTCTCTGACCCTCTCACAAACACACATCTAAACATGTTTTATGAAGGCTGAGAAACTATCCAGGCAATGTGCTATATGTAAGGATGCGATTCACTGATCTCCTGTAATTTGATTTATTACTCAGGATTGATTGAGTCATTGTGAGTAAGGCAGTGAAGTGATTATTTTTCAGGGTGAGATGATAACTATTCCTTACAAGAGCTTTGAATCATAACGAGTAATCTTACATTTCTTAGGCAAACTCAACGATAAAATAAAACAAACTCAAAGCAAATCCTTTGAAAAAATGTTGTCCTGCTGATGTCTTCCATGATGGTGTAAGTGTAGGCAAACCTGTGTTTTTATTCAAACTCTTACCCAATAATACTCACTACCTCAAGAACAATCAGGAAAGTGTTAGCTTTCCTCTGCGACACATACAGTCACTCTACCTGCTACTGTAGCTCCTGTTGATGAGTAAGAGTAGATTCATCTGATATGTTCACCAGTACATATACTATACATTTGATTTTATATCTTCACAAGTACATATACCAGGCACCTGAGTGCTTACTAATTAGATAGCGTTTTGCAAATATTCTAAATAGCAGCTCCAAATGTAAACAATGCTGTTGGAATGTATAAACATGAATCTTGTTATTGTAGTGTGTATGTGTCTGTATGAACAGATAAATTATTTCATAGGAATCATAAGAGTAAAGTAGAGACAGACATACTAAGAGAACATTATTGTACACACACACACACACACACACACACACACACACACACACACACACACTTAACATTATTGATGTAATTTACTGTTAGTTTAGTCTTTGTGTGTGGAATCAGAGTGTGGTGTAAAGACAGTGGATGGAACACACATCATAAACATTTCAGGCTAATGGGCACTGGAAACAGCCTCTCTAAATCTTTGAGGAACCTATGCTTCTGATGTCACTAGAAAACTCTGTTGACCACTATATCATACTGGGTTAGGTTTACTCACCTCAGTGTCTCTAGTTTACAGTTTGGATCATCCAGCAGAGCAGAGAGCAGCTTCGCTCCTGATTCTCCTGGTTTATTCCCACTCAGATCCAGTTTTCTCAGGTGTGAGGGGTTTGATCTCAGAACTGAAGCCAGAGCAGTACAGCCTGTCTCTGTTACACTGCAGTAACACAGACTAGAGAGAGAGAGAAAGTGTGTGTGTGTGAGAGAGATTAATGATACTTTTTTGTGATTTAAAGTAAATTTTATCATGTTATTTCTTTGTCATAATTAATATTATTCATCAGTTCTGCATTGGATGAGATAATTCAAAATCAGGATGCAGAGGAAGTTCGAGAGGGTGGCTTTGTAACAAAGAATAAAGAAGGATAGGATGAATTAGAGACATAAAATTTGCATGATATCTGTGGATTTACTGCTTTGTTCAACCTACTGGCAGCATCCTGATTTTGACCTTTACCATTATATGCCTCAGTGAAAGAGGGCTGTATTCCATCTCAAATTTCTCAGTTCAGTGCCCAATATGTATAACTTGCCCTGCATACCCCTCAACAAATCAGAACCCATAATTTCACATGCCTCATTGTGGATTTTGTTTCTTTATACTTACTTTAAGACCAAAGTTGAGAAGATTTGAACTGTTATTTAAACCCTTAGTAAAGTTTTTGGCGATGTGTTCTTATTTCATTCTCAGTTGGTTTTAGATGTTTGTATGTCTATTTATAAGTGCACAGAGCTTGTATGTTTTAATGTAAAGTTTGCATTACAACAATAGCCTTTGAGAGTACATTTGTCACAGCACCATTATGACTGTTATATCCCTAAATGTTTTGCTATTGAAGTTTATCTGTACTCTGTATTTGCTTTTAAACATGAGCATACTTTTGGCACATACACTGCAATACTGGACAGATGCCTGGACAGCTTCATTCTACTAACCTTATATTTGCATTTGTTGTATGTATGTTCTCATGCATATTACATTACTTAACTTAACTGAGTGGAAAAACAGTTGACACACATATGAAATGCTCTGTCATGTGGTCATTTGACAGACATTTGAACTAGATCAAAATTTGTAGTGTGATGCCTGGTTAGAACTACGGCACATATTTTTCAACCCCATTTTCAGTGCTCAGACAAGGCTGTGGATATCACTGTAGTCCAAGATAAGAGTTGAATGTCCCTCTTAGACCATAACAAAACACTTTAGTGTTTCAGTAGTCAAAAAGATGATGTAATAAAAGCATTTAGTTCTGAAATTGAAAGCAATGGTTAGTTCATCATTCTTCCTGATTACATGTACCCGTCTCCTAAAAGATACATGTTTCAGTTGAGGAGACTATTTGTTTTCATGCATGTGTTGATGGGTGTATATGTACAAGTCAGTAATACAAAAATCAAAGATCTGTGATAAATATGATAAATATCTTCCATATACACACAGGTCATCAGTCCCATTTTAACAAGGAAATACATGCTTAACCTCATAGCACTAGTAAAGACAAATATGCCATAAATCTGCTATAAAATGTATTTATATCTGTATGTTTACATATGAATGACAACATAGCTACATGTTCAGAAACACAAGGCTAACATTTATAAAAGCATAATGCATAAAACAATATTTACAGCACATCATAAGCTGAAAATATATTTTTTTATTACAACCAATAAAATAATGTATACATAATATATATGCCTACCCTCAGTTCACAGAGACTGAGAGTCTAACAGCACTGATGACATCAGAACTGCAGCCTCTTAAAGTGACAACACAACCCATTTACCAACACATCAGTGTGATCAGTTCCACTGAATGATATATACATTTTGAACATGCAAAAAAAAAAAAAACCCAAAACAAAGTTTGTTCAACATTGACCAGGATTTGGTGAAGTTTCAAGGAAAAGAAAAGGATTTGATTGGCAACCTGATTACACAAAATAGCTTGACTGACCTGGGATGACAAAGCCTCTACACTAATTTATAGGCTCCATTATTTTGGCTGTGTGGCTCTATACAATTATATGAGTTTGTTCATGGTAGGTTTGTATACAATACATAAAATACATTAATGCATTAATGGCTTATTTGAAGCAAAGTTGTGAAGATGTCTACTTTGGTGCGTCTGTTGGAGTTGAGTCCAACATGAATCTCTGCTGTGAGGGGAGAAGATGTTGGTGATACATGTCAAGTCTTCACCCTCCCCCAGTTAGTGTGGGGCTTGTGTGGCCAGTGGAGAACAGAGATACCAGGGTACTGGACACCGTTAAATTGGTCACCATTGTTTTAAGTCCATTTTGCTGTTTGGGTCGGTCTTAGGGAAACGCAGAGACACTTAACTGACACTTATCTGACTTGTATTAATGGTTGTAGTCTAGAGAATAAACTAAACAAGCTACTTAAGACTGGTCCCTAGTTTAATACATCCCCATGTGTTGGACTGTATGGCCAAACCTGGGGAGTGCAGATGGCATCTCCAGGAAACTGACTAAGTTAAAACACGATTTCCTTTTGTGTTGTATCCTCAGAAGTTCAGTGGTGATGATGGCAGCATGTGATTGAGCCAAAATAATGAAAGAGAAAAGTCTGTAGAGAAGAGACACTGTCCATCCAGAGAACGTGGAGGCTGCAGAAGTTCCCAGCAAAACCATTTAAACTGGTCTCCTCTCACTACAGCTCATCAGTTCTCTTCTTAAAGAGACCACAGATAGACAGCACCCTGCAGCGTCTCATGTACATGTTAGTGTCTTTCCCTACTACACCACTATTATAACCTGACTGTCATACTTTCAACATTCTATCAGTGATGCAGTTGACACCCAGGTAAGAGTTTGTCATGGACATTAAGAGAGAATGGTGGTCACTCTCAGTCTCTCAACAACAGTGACTAGACATCCTCTCTCTGCCAGTCCAGATCCACTCCACTCAGTTCTCTCTGCCAGTCCAGATCCACTCCACTCAGTTCTCTCTACCAGTCCAGATCCATTCCACTCAGTTCTCTCTGCCAGTCCAGATCCACTCCACTCAGTTCTCAGAGACGATGACAGAGACGACAGCTAAAAGGCTGGGAATGGTGATAAGATACAGCGGTATGCCAAAACTCCATAAGCCCAGGATCGTCAACACTGAAAGAGAAACACACCATCATTTCTTATACAACCTGTCTGAACCAACTACAGATTTTTCATTACAGCATTTTAATTTGGTGTGTGTGTGTGTGTGTGTGTGTGTGTGTGTGTGTTAAACACTGTACATATCAGTTGTATGAATTAGACACATTTGATTCAGCAGTGTAATACAATAATACAAACTCTTTATCTGATATATTCACTGATACACATACCACACACTTTATCTGACTTATTACATAGTACATATACCAGGGAAGATGCTTACAAATTAGTGTTTACTTAATAGATATCTTTTTTCTAAATACACTAAAAGGCATCTCCATGAGTGTCTAACATTGCTGGAATCTGTGAACATGGGATCTTGTTATTGTATAAGTGTGTGCGTTGTCTGTATAAACATATGAATAATTTTAGTGAGTCATAAGAGTGAAGTAGAGACAGACAGAGTCAGAGAGCATCACTGATCTCTGCTACACACATGATCACATGACAGTGAGGTTGAGGAGTGATGCTGGTGTGAGGTCATAATGCATTTCTCTGACATCATCACTCTAGCATTCTACAGCTGTCAGTTTGACTCCACTTAGTTTTCATACTATAGACATGTTCACACATTACTGCACCAGCAATGAAAATGCTCAGAGGTAATGGTGGAAATAAGGTCAAATATTTACACAGAACAGCTAGATTTGTTTATGGTTTAGCAGTGTTTAATCCCTGTAATGTATTGTCAGGTGTGTGTGTGTGTGGGTAATCAGAATGAGGTGTTAAGAGACTGGACTTTATAAACTAAGCCAAGCAGATCATTTGCTGCCATCTGACTCTTCATAGAGGAGTTGTACAGGGTTCAGACTGAGGAAAAAGTGTTTCAGATTGTGACCGATCCCACATATCCAGCTAACCAGATACCTCCAGGATTAATAAAATATCTGTCTATCTGACCACCTGTCTCTGGGAGGTGAGTCATGTGATATCAGACTGTCTTAAGACGAGGACCAATCACCATCTGAGTATTTTTTCCCACAGGGCAACCTCCATTCTCAGTGTGTCCCCTCAGTGACAATCCCCTGTTCCCCCTCACACTGACTTCACTATCCTGTAATGCCTTTTTCCCCACAGTGTCATTCAATACAAACACAAGACATACAGAGACATACAGGAATATATATTACGTATAATATGCTCCAGTCAAAACAAATACATATATTTCTATAATTTCCCTTGTCCTTCTCCTGTGTCATTCTGCAATGTGTTTTTATGCTGTGTGGGACATCAGTATGTCACAGCAAATTCCTGTACATTGTACATGTCCTTTACATGAAGTGATTTTGATCTTGATCCTGATTCTAATTCTGATTTGAGGTCAGTGGGCAGTATTGAACTCACTTTAATACTCTTTCCTGTAACTACATGACTCTGTTTACTATGTTACTGTGTTAATAATCTGTTATTACTCTGTTAACTACATTTCACTACATCTTACTGACTTAAGTTTACTCACTCCAGTTTCACCACTATATAATGTGTATCCTCCTTTAACGCAGAAAGCAGCTTCTTTGTAGAGTCGTTTATTTTATTCCCGCTCAGATTCAGTTCTCTCAGGTGTGAGGGATTTGATGTTAGAGCTGAAGCCAGAGCAGCACAGCCCTCCTCACTTATACTGCAGCCACATAGACTACAGAGAGAAAAGACACAAACACACACAGAGAGAGAGAGGGAGGGTGACAGAGAGATCTTTTTCAAAGATTACTCCGATAAATTGGATTGCATCTGTCAGTGACACTGTTTACTGCAATAAAATATTGCTCCAACGGATTAATGACAGATTTTTAACCGTGACTTAATATTACAGGTAACGTTTCTAGTGCACCAAAGGCATTTTCAACGTCTCTTTCATAAAAACATAACTCACTCCAGTTTCTCCAGTTTACAGCACTGATGCTCAAGTAGAGCAGAGAACATCTTCACTCCTGAGTCTCCTGGTTTATTCCCACTCAGATCCAGTTCTCTCAGGTGTGAGGGATTTGATCTCAGAGCTGATGCCACAGCAGCACAGCATTTCTCACATATTCTGTAATCACTCTTTGTGAAGGAACCCATTATATTGGAACTCAGACTACAGAAAAAGGGAGAGAGACAGATTACATTTCCCTGAACACACTCTAGTGAACCACACTATTCTGTTACAGACATTCATTTCAGTGATAAGACCTTGTAAGTCTTTGTAGATATTCTGTAAAATGTTACAGGTATTCTGTATCAAAACAGGAAGTTAGTTAGAAACTGTACCATTTCACT
Organism: Chanos chanos; assembly: GCF_902362185.1. Classification (NCBI taxonomy): domain Eukaryota; kingdom Metazoa; phylum Chordata; class Actinopteri; order Gonorynchiformes; family Chanidae; genus Chanos; species Chanos chanos. The sequence continues at coordinate 2,203,747 of NC_044507.1, forward strand.
TTGGTCTGTTAACCTGGCATCATACAGAATACACAGAAGTGGAGTTTCCCACCAAGTGCAAAAAGAAACAAGCCAGAAAACACACACAGGTGTTCTTGCACATACACACACACACACACACACACATACACACACACGCACACACACGCGTACACCGTTTCTTCCACGCATGAGACAAAAATGTATCAAAACTCAGATTTTCACTTCCTGGATATCATCCCGTTAACAAGTCTTTTTAGCTAACAGTTAATAACTGATTTTGAATTTCCAAAGATTTTCCTTCCATCAACATCAGATTCACTCGCACTTAGACTGTGAGAACTTTGGCTTAACAGAATACTGAAACACTGAATAACAGCTTAAGTTATCATATTAAGTGCTCCGTTCCCCATAAATTACATAATAAACTCTAATGTACATCATTAATTTCAGCCACTTGCCACACAGATAAATCATCTGCCCTTTTGTTAATGCTCCATCTGTCTGCCATGTAGGGCCACCATCTTAGAGTAGCTATGCTACTTCAGGTAGCTGCATTACACTACAGACTAAATAAATCACACAATGTACATTAAGAAACAACACTAAGAAATTAGTAACACTATTTAAACCATAGGTGGACAGCCAGGGACCTTTCTGAGTGGCGTTTGCATGTTCTCCCCGTGTCTGTGTGGGTTTCATCCCACAGTCCAAAGACATGCAGGTTAAGTGAATTGGAGACACTAAATTGCCCCTTGGTGTGAGTGTGTTTGTCTGTGTGTCTGCCCTGCAATGGACTGGCAACCTGTCCAGGGTGTTTCCCCGCCTTTCGCCCAATGAACACTAGAATAGGCTCCAGCACCCCCCACGACCCTAATTAGGATAAGTGGCTTCGAAAGTCAGTGAGTATTTAAGCCATACAAAGCAGAGTAACCACAAAATATCTGCAGAATGCATGGTGTCTACACAAAACAGAAATACTTCTACATTTACATTACATGTAATGTAAATTACATTTACATGTGATGTAAATGAAGTAAACATGGTTTCAATCCAACATACATTTACAGCAGCTCCAACTTTATTGGAAAACTCTTATGCTGTCATATCTTTCTGATTAGATACTGTGAAGTTTTTGATGGGTTTTCACCCTCTTTCAACCCATTGCACAGCACACACTCATGAGTTAAATGGTGACGTGATGTCTTTGGTGACTGCAGTTTCTCTATTCTCCCTTTACAAATCCCATCCAATGGGTAGGTGTTACATATGTATCAGTGCCACATCAGACAACAGAGATGGGATGATATGTTGTACCTAGAGTCCACTGGTAATGGCTCTGTACACATCAGATATTATTAGTTTCCCAACATGTGCTGCTCCTCCAGTCAATACATGCCAGTGTTCCAGCCCTAATTCTACCTGATGATGAATCTTATAGGAACAATCAGGTGAAGATCACTACAGTCTGACAAAATGTAGCTGTGTATGTGAAGGTTTCTGGAACATTCTCATAGGGACGAACGCTATTAACTTCCTTCATACTATGGAGACCCATAGTAAAAGGATCAGTCAGTGAAATTTAACTTCAATGTTTTATAACTAAATAAGAGAGTGAGTGAATTTGAAATCTGCATCATATCCACTAAAATATACAGACTGTTTCTGTGTGGGGTATTTTACAGAAAAGTAAATAACAGATCATCATCCATCACCAAAAAGTGTTCCAACTGGTCACTCTCTGCTCTAGCAACTGTTAACACGACCCATTTTAAAAAGTCATTAACTAATCTTCATTTAATTTAAATGTATTGTATTTAAATGTAAAAGTCCAGGTCAGGAAATAGGAGACAGGTCAAGGAAGGTTTGGGAAACAGAGACTGAGAGAAGTGGGAGGAAGAGCAGAAAGCCCAGTGTAACCCGACATCATCATTTAACACCTACAGTATCTTCATCTGATGGTTATTATAAACAGAGATTGTTCCCATTTGACCAGTCAATGAGACCACAATCCAGACCCCCATCACCATGTGAAACAATTTACAGTCAGCAACAACCGACACCACCCCACACCCAGCATACAGAGCTGGAAGGCCCAGAAGGCACTGGTGTGCCCCCCCCTGTATCTGGACAGAGGTGTGAAAACAGAGTGAGAACGTTGTTGTGGAGGTAGTGCTTCAGGCTGATGAACCGCAGATGGAATGCATTAAAAAAAAATACTCACTCCAGTTTCTCTAGTCTGCAGTGTGGATCTTTCAGTAGAGCAGTGAGCTGCTCCACTCCTAACTTGTATTGTTTATCCTCACTCAGATTCAGCTCTCTCAGCAGTAAGGGGTTTTTACCTAGAGCTGAGGTCAGAGCAACACAGGCCTCCTCTGCCAGAGGATCTTTCAACAGCCTGCAGAGAGAAGAAGTACATATTCATGTCACTGACCAATTTATACCTCACCACTGTTTCAATTCTCTTAAATGGTCCAGGACAGTATCCATTCCGATCTACAGAGAACAGAGTTTGTTCAACATTGAAAAATACAACCAGTGGTGAAATTACAGCAATATAAGAATTAAAAATACCATTTTAGATTAGATTTGATATCAGAGCTCTGAGGATTTTGCCTACTGATTGCTTTAGTCATCTTTAGGGGGCAACATGGTTTTGTGTTTAGTGTTTTTGTGCTTTGTCTGGGTTAATGGGTTTCACATGTGTTGACTGGTTATGATTTGCACCTGTGCCTTGTACTACTAAAGTTGTGTCCTGTGTCTTTTTTTTCTTTTGCTCAGTCTTGGTCAGACTTGGATTAGTTTTCTTTGTGTTCATCTTCAGGTCGAGCATTAGCAATGCCCTCACAGTGTTGAACCATTTGGTCTCTGTGTCTTGATGATATTCTCATCTTCTCCATGTCCATCTGAAATAATGCCCAGCATGTTTGTCAGGTCCTACTGCGATCACTTAAAATTAAGGTTTTGTCAAGCTGAGAAGAGTGACTTTTACTTCCCCACAGCATCCTTCCTGGGTTTTATCATCCGAAAAGGACGTGTTCAGATGGATAGTGGCAAGACTCAGGGACTCAGAGACTGGACACAACCCATCTTGGTCAGCCAGGTCCAGTGTTTTCTGAGGCTCCCCAGATATCACCTCCAACAAACCTTGCATTGCTTCTACACAGATATGTCCCCATTTGAATGGCAGTTTGGTTTCCAACCCCATCTGTTTCCCAGGCAGGGGTAAGGCATGGGGGTGCCCTAAGCAGAGCACTTGGTCCAGCACTGTCATCATACTTGACAGAGAGCCTGGAGAGCTATGCAGAGGGCCTCCTCACAACAGCAGTTCCAGGCCATCAACACTGCAGGCTCAGGCTCTCTCTCCATCCTGGGTGATGGGTTTGGTTCTCCATGACATTTACATTTATTTGATTAGCAGACGCTTTTATCCAAAGCAACTTCCAAGACAGGAAACAACTTCCAAGACAGGAAACAAACCAAGCATATAGCCGTGAAGGAGCTGTCTGTTGCATAAGTGTCACTGCTAAGTTCAGTATTGAGCCAATTACAAATGCAAAAATATTGAAGGAAATGAGATTGTGGAGTACAGGTGAGTCTACAGCCCAATTTAAACTACTGAGTACCTACGGCAACAAGTACCACAAAATAAGTACCAGTACCATTCATAGACAGAAGGAAATCTACAGCATAAAAGTAATAACACAGAACAGCATAAGCATAGATTTACAGTATATACTGAACATTATAAGGAAGTGTCATGAAATGTGTAAGACAGGAAGATGAGTAATGCAGTAGAAATTTGAGCCATCAAGAGGAAAGGTGGGGGTTGGGTATAGAGGTAGGAGTTAGTTTGTGGCTGTGGAGGGTCTGACATAAAAGATAAGCCTTTAGGCACTTCTTGAAAACTGCAAAGAAGTCAGCAGACTGGATTGAATTAGACAACTCATTCCACCATCGAGGAACCAGTCCAGTTTGTGGCTTATTGCTGTGTGGAGGTGGAATCACCAAATGCTGTTCCCTCACAGACTGAAAGTAGGCCCTAATGAGTGACTCAGTGTTAGGAGGAGCGGTTCCACTGGTTGATCTGAAAGGCAGCAGCCGGGACTTAAACTTGATGCAGGCAGATACAGGGAGCCAGTGAAGGGAGATGAGGTGGGTTTTGACATGTGCTTGCTTTGGTTGATTGAAGACCAAATGTGCAGTAGCAATTCTGCATCCTCTGACAGATATGGTCTGATTTTCCCGATGTTGTATAGATCTAGGGTCAGTTGGTCATCTATCATCACTCCTCTGCTGCTGGCTGACTTTTGAATCATCTAGAGGGGTTTGGTAGTGTATGCCAGAACACCTGCTAGGACAGACTTGCAGTACTTTAGTTTTGAGATTACAAGAGCCTGGACAAGGACTTGGGCTGCATACTCTGACAGATATGGTCTGATTTTTCTGATGTTTCACAGATGTAGGTCATTTATTATCACTCTTAGATTTCTGGCAGTGAGATTGAGCCAAGCTGAACGGCAATTTTAACAATGAATGGAAGGACTGGCTGGGTTGACCAGGAGTTCTGTTTTTGACAGATTGAGTTGGAAGAATCTTGGCTGGAGGGTTCAGTCCTGGAAACTGACTTCTACTTCATAAGACCCTTTAAAGTCCTCAGGAGAGTAAATCCAGTCTGCTATCATATCCAACTGCCTTGGACCATGAGGATTCACTGATTTTCCATGTCTTTCACCTAAAGCCTGTGGCCTCCAGCCTCCTATCTGCAGACACCTCATAACCTCCTGCTCACCTGTCCCTGGTACCTGCCTGACACATCTTTGATCCTGTCTCTATCAGGGAGTCATCTCACTGTTCACAGTGTGTGTGTGCAATCACTGAAACTTAACTCTCCCCACATTATTGCAGGTTATCTGCTGGGTTCAGTGGGTCCAGTGAAAACCGTCAGAGCCTGGCAAGACAGCAAGAGACACAAGCCAGAGGAACGACCATTGGTCCTCATCTGAAATGATCTTCATCCTGACTTGATCTATGAATTCAGCCATCTCCAGTCTGATTGCCAAGCTGTTCCTAGAGAGGTGGAGGGGTCCTGTAAGTTTGGCTGCTGCTCACTCCGGTCATTTTTGTGTTTTGTATTTTGTGTCTTGTCTTGGTTTATGTGTTTAACCATTGTTAATTCATTAAGACTTGCGTCTGTGTCCTGTACTACCTAAGCTCTACCCTACATCGTGGTTTTTGCCCAGTCTTAATAGTTTGTATTCTTCCTGTGTACATCTAAAGTTCAAGCTCCTGTAATCTCTTGAAGTCCTTAAGTGTACTTTGCTAAGTGATTCACTCTATTTTGTTTAGTCCGCATTTGGATCCATCTTACTCGGGATCCAAACTAAGTTACCTTACTAAGTTCAACTAGACAACTCTGGTGGATGAGCAGATTACATGCACCAGGATGCTCCTGATTCAGCTGTTGAGTGTCTGTATCCCATTATAAGAGCACAGTTTAAATTAATATTGTAGCATATTTGAGTAATAATTAAACATTTTACAAGATTTGAATTGTGAATTACAAGTGTTTAATTCTATACATTTTCAGTCCATATATCTGCTCTGCACACTGTTACAACATGTTCACCTCAGTGTCTCCAGTTTACAGTCTGGATCCTCTAGTAAATCACAGAGCAGCTTCACTCCTGAGTCTCCAGGGTCATTCCCTCTGAGGTCCAGTTCTGTCAGGTGTGAGGGGTTTGATCTCAGAGCTGAAGCGAGAGCAGCATATCCTTCCTCTGTTATACCACAGTCTGCAAGTCTAGAGAGAGAAGAAAAATTTGTCAGAAACTTGTTGAATATTCAGTGTATCGATTCTAGATCTTCTTTAAATTCAGTGCACATATACACACACACATCCAAACACACACAGTCTACCCACCACATACCTGGGCCCTCATTTACAAAACAAACATATGACAGAAAACTGGGCACAGGGTCATTTCCACGCAAAGCTCAGTATTTATCAATATGGACATGAGGCCTCCGGAGGCCATGATCAAATCTCACGTCAAGTCTCAACTCGTGTACGCTGGATATCAAGTCAGCGTGGACTTACAGTGCAGCACACTGAGTCTGGCTGAGTGGGAGAATTGTTATTAAACCGTCTGATCTGACTGGCATCTAAACATATGCAGCCACATATTCATCACTTAAAAATATGGAGCCAATTAAAATTAAGCAATAAAAAGCAATGGGTAGACTAACTGATTTGGGATGTGATTGGCTGCCAAATAGAGCCAACTGGTTCAATTGGACTTGCAACATTAGAGTTTCTATATTGAAGTTGGATAAGTTTCCCCTCTTGGATGTATTACGCATCTCTGTTTCGTGAAGTCTGGGGACAAGGCCTCTAAACCGAGAAACTATAGGGGCGTGATATTTAAATGACGCCTGTTTTCAGCCACCACATTTATCAATGCCTGATCATTCTTACGCTATGATTGGTGATTTCTGCGCTGGGATCTGCGCTGGTTTCTACGTTACATTGGTAAATGAGGGCCCTGGTCTTTTCATATCACAACCAAGAGACACATCCTTAATTCAAAAATTTACTCAGACACATAGTGATTTTTTACTGGAAAAACAGTTCCCAGTGAAAGTCAGGACAAGATTCTTCATTATAATTCAATAAGGGAATTAGTACAGTTATCCCCTCTCCAGTTTCTCCAGTTTACACCATGGACTATGTATATATTTTTTATACAGAGAGACAGAAAAGAGAGAGAGACAGAAAAAGACACACACACAAACAGAGAGAGAGAGAGAGAGAGAGAGAGAGAGAGAGATCGGGATGCCTCCATGACCAAACCCCTAGACCGTACGACTTTATGTCTTTTACGTCATAAAAAAGAGAGACTGACCATGTATTGTCAGGGATTATAGTTCAACATGTGGCAAAACCATGGTGCCTTCTCTGAGAATTTATTTATTCTCTGAGACCTGCGCTTTCTTTATTTACTAGTAAATCATGGACCAGTTACCATTATATTCTACCATTGAGACAGTCAATACTGTGTGATAACATTTTAACAGTTATGACTAGAAACAGTTCCATCAGGTCTCTAATAGCTACAGTTCACTTTATAGGAACAGCCAAAAGGTCACAGGAACCACAAGTAGCTCAAATTTCTCTCATTTTTTTCTTCATTTGCTGCCTAATTAAAGATACATCGAGGGCTGGAACCCAAAACGTTCTGATTACTAGACCAATCCTCAACCACTAGGTTCTTAATGCCCTCAGTCACAAAGACCAGCAGCACCTGGCTGTAACTGGGAGTCAGAGCTGGGCCTCATTGTTTATTATGTCTCAGTAAAACAAGCACCAGAGCTACCTGTCATATTCCTGACCCTATCTCCACTCCCTGTTAATCCTTACCACCATGACCTACAGAGCAGTACTACCAATGAAGACAATCAACACACGGAATTCTCAACTACACACTTTTATAATAAAGTCTCCACTAGATAATTACACAAATAATCCTGTGTTTTAGAATTTCTTCCTGCTAATCACCTAACTGATTAGTAAAGAGCCTTCTCATTTACTAAAGATGTTTCTATTGTCTGTTTGATAAAAACATAACTCACTCCAGTTTCTCCAATTTACAGTAATGATTCTCAAGTAGAGCACAGATCAGCTTCACCCCTGAGTGTCCAGGTCCAGGCCTCACACAGTTTCAGTTCTATCAGGTGTGAGGGGTTTGAACTCAGATATTGCTATAGTCAGTTGGTGATTTATAGTCGGGTGAGGGAGGATTGTAATGAATTATAATATGGATCTGCAAGTTGGTGCACTCATTTAGAAGAAAACTTCTGTAACTTGACTCTAAATGATTCTCCAGTTTGGAGGAAATGTACTCTACTCCATTCATACTCACCTCAGTATCTCCAGTTTACAGTCTGGGTTACTGAAACCAGTAGAGAGCAGCTTCACTCCTGAGTCCTGCAAATCATTGTTACTCAGGTCCAGTTCTCTCAGACTGGAAGAGTTTGAGCGGAGAACTTTGACTAAAGCTGAACAGCTTCTCTTTGTTAAGTCACAGCTTTCGAGCCTAAAAATGAAAACAGTGACAAAACTGTCAGCATTGTCCACTATCCTAAAAGTAAAAGCACATGTAGCTTTGACTAGAACCAATATTATGCTAACGTTATACCTACTATAACATTGGCAGAGTTTATATTGGCTTGCGGTTTAAAGCTGTTTTTCCTTGTTGTTGTTTCTCTGCTTAGATATTGAGGGCTGTCTTGGCCTTGTATTTATTCTGCACCCCAGTTCAATCTAAATTTATTCCTTTGTGTTGAAATTTGAGACTGTGGGCAGGGATGTCTAACATTGACCAGATCACACCTGTCCTGGCTTCCCTTCATTCACTCTCAATTCATGCAAGATTTTAACGTTCTCTTATTAACACATAAAATTTTACATGGGCTTTTGCCTTGTGTCTGACATTACTGAAGGCAGGTTTAGCAATTTTTTCACTTTTCCATTTTGCCTCAACCTTAAAACAAGGCTATAGATGGGGAGAAGATACCCTCCATTGGCTTTGGTGACTCTTCAGAATGTTTTACCTGGTTCACAAACATTCATATTCAACTATCACAATCAGTTAACTGAATAAAACTTGCACCTGTAAGCTAAGAACATAACAGCACATAAATGAATTACATTTGTGAAGTTTTTGTTAGATGCTCTGTGTTTTATAACGTTACCTCGACTGTGCTAACACTTAGGTAAATGTAAAAGGTCATCTTGATACGCTCTCCATCAGTGTGAAGAAACAGTCTTTACTCACAGTGCTGTTCTGGAGGTTTTGACCACTGGCAGCAGCTTCAGAAGACAGTTATCTGATTTGATGAACTTCTTCAGGTCAAACACATTCAGCTCCTCCTCTGATGTCAGTAACACAAAGACCAGAGCTGACCACTGAGCAGGAGAGAGTTTATCTCTGGAGAGATTTCCTGAGCTCAGGTAGCTTTGGATCTCCTCCACTAGAGAATGGTCATTCAGTTCATTCAGACAGTGGAACAGATTGATGGATCTCTCTGGACATGGATTCTCCCCAAATTTGCTCTTAATGTACTTGACTGTTTCCTCTTTCCTCTGTGCACCACTTCCTGTCTGTGTCAGTAGACCTCGTAAGAGAGTCTGATTGGTTTCCAATGAAAGACCCAGAAGGAAGCGAAGAAACAGGTCTAGATGTCCGTTCTCACTTTTCAAGGCCTTGTCCACTGCACACTTGAGCAAACCAGTCACTGTTTTATTTGATTCATCCAGCGTGGCTTCCCCTTGGACTAGAACATTGATGTTGTTGTTGCTGAGAGACATGTATGCATATAAAGCGGCCAGAAACTCTTGAATGCTCAGATGAACAAAGCTGTACACGGTCCCATAAAACAGCCCAGACTCCTCTTTAAAGATCTGGGTGCACACTCCTGAGTACACTAATGCCTCTCTGACATCAATGCCATACTCTAGGTCTTCCTTATAGAAGATCAGATTACCTTTTTCCAGCTGTTGAAAAGCCAGTTTTCCCAGTGACAGAATGCTCTTTTTATTCCAGTGTGGATCCATCTCATAATGGTCATCATACTTCTGATTCCTCTGTTTGGTCTGAAAGATCAGGAAGTGTGTGTACATTTGAGTCAGAGTCTTTGGGATCTCTCTACTCTCTGTTTCACTCAACATTCTCTCCAGAACAGTGGCTGAAATCCAACAGAAGACTGGTATGTGACACATGATGTAGAGGCTCCTTGATGACTTGATGTGTTTGATGACTCTGCTTGACAGGCTCTGATTGCTGATTCTCTTCCTGAAGTATTCCTCCTTCTGTGGGTCATTAAACCCTCGTACCTCTGTCACCTGGTCAACACACTCAGGAGGAATTTGATTGGTCGCTCCTGGTCGTGACGTTATCCAGAGTAGAGCAGAAGGAAGTAGATTTCCCTTGATGAGGTTTGTCAGCAGAACATTCACTGAGTCTGGCTCTTTTGTTTTATGTAACATCTCATTTTTCTGGAAGTCCAGATGAAATCGACATTCATCCAGACCGTCCAAGATAAACATGACTTTATATTTGTCATTGTTGGTAAGTGTGAGTCCCTCTGTCTCTGGGAAAAACTGATGTAGAATATCCATGAAACTGTGTTTCCCCTTCTTCAAATTCAGCTCCCTAAAAGGAATAGGGAATATAAACTTGATATCTTGATTGGCTTTTCCCTCAGCCCAGTCCAGAACAAACTTCTGCACAGTGACGGTTTTTCCAATGCCAGCGACTCCCTTTGTCAGCACGGTTCTGATGGGTTTGTCTTGTCCAGGTAAGGGTTTAAAAATGTCATTGCATTGTATTGGTGTCTCTGCTGTTGCTGGTTTCCTGGATGCTGTCTCAATCTGTCTGACCTCATGTTCATTATTGACCTCTCCACTTCCACCCTCTGTGATGTAGAGCTCTGTGTAGATCTTATTGAGGAGGGTGGGGTTTCCTTGCCTTGCTGTTCCTTCAAACAAACACTGATACTTCCTCTTCAGAGTTGATTTTAATTCACTATGAAGATTTACAACCTGGTCATCTAAACAGATGTTTAGAAAATTAAATGATCAATTATGTCCATTTAGTCAGCAGGAATAGAAATATTGCCTGGAGCAGAAGTATTATATTTTATTAGACCTGAAGACTCTAATTAGAGTGTATCATGTTTACTATAAGGTATAAAGTATAATCTTGTCTCAGAAGTCTTACTTTTCTCCAGTGTGTCAGCGAGGTCATTGTGGTTCATGTTCCTCAGGAAGTGCAGTGTGATCTTCAGAACTCCCTCTCTGGCACTGGTCTCATCCTCCTTCAGACCCCCAAAACATTCTGACATTTCCTCAGATAGAAGCTTCTTCAGTCTTTTCAGTTCATTCTTCACAAAGGCGGTGATTTTGCTTTCGAGGAGCTGAAAATAAAATAGTAACAAAATAAGAGTAGATTAACACTAATGTGCACACAATAGTATATAAAATAATTTAAAAATATTACAAAGCTACAGCACATTAATAAAGGCTGAGTTTTTATTGATATTTGATCATGTAAAGTAATTACTAGTCATATTATATTCTAAAGCAAACCACTTATCATAAAGCCAGGAGTATAGTGAATACAGTCTGTCTGCCCTCATTTATCACACACATTTGGCTTCTTACCCAGTGTCACCTGTACAAATACTGACCATCAAATGACCATTAAGAGCAAATTTGTCTCATACTGATTCATTAAGTACAAAGCCCACCTCAAATATGGAGACCAAGTCTTGCAGTTGATTCTGGACAGACTGAATCTTCGACTGTGCTCCATCTTTTTGAATGCTGTAGAAAAAATGTAAAGAAAAACTTTAGAACAAACAGTATACTTTAACAGATGTGTGAGTTTGTATAATTTACCAAGTAACTGAGATATTCTTTTATTTTAAAAATGTTTTATTATTTTATTTGAGTATTCAGCTACACATAAATAGACATCCCTGTGATAATCTTATGAAGTCAGAATTAAAATAATAAATTAATGTATACACTCTGACTGTCCTTCTGCGGGTTTTCTCATGTTACTTTCATTACATTAATGTTCATTCAGAAAAAACACACACTGTTCACCAGTCACACAGCTTCATGTTTAAGATTCACAATAGGACTCAACAGCACTTGACTGTGGTTGAAATAAAAACTATTCTAACCTTTTTAAACCATTTTAAAAACACATTACCTTCAACATCCTAACATATTCAATGAATGACAACAGCTGTGTTTGCTTTAATGGGTGAAAGTGAGTGAACTAATCTCAAAGTGAGTCTGTGTGAGTGGATCCACAACACCAACAACAATTAACCACCACATCACCTCTAATGGAGTTCTATCAGAGCACAAACATGAGTGTTTTATTGTTTAAAAAAAAAGTTCAGTCTGAGTGTCATGCTTTATATACCTCTGTCATTTACATTATAATGATGGTACCATTTGGATAAAAACAGATTTCTATGCTAATTTCCTCTACTGGGCACCATCTATAGCTGCATTTTCTCATAATTTTCTGGAATGGAGTCATACATGCATGAATACGAAACACAATGAGTAAAAGAATAAATTATCTGGTTCTCTCTCTTCCCCTCTGCTAGTCACTCTGTTACATTTGTTCATGCACTTCCTGGTTTCCCTCAGGTAACCTTGGCAATCAAACCATTAGTGGCACCTGTTTTTGGTTAATCTAATCCTGTTCTGTAGTGTATAAAAACTACTAGTTTTCCCTTGTTAGGTGTGTGGAACTGTGTGGTCAATGAGTTGTGAATCCTGCATTAAGAATCCTGAATCCTGTGTTAGGAAAACCAGAAGCTTGAGTTCCAAGAAGTCTTTTGTTTAATCCTGTTCTAATAAAACTGAGAAATCTGCACATACATCCAGAGTTTCCTCAAGTACCTTGTTGGAGAAATGTAAGAAGGCCTCTAAAATGGGAGAGGGCCTCTGTAAGTTGAAACCAACGGAAGAAGGCCTCGGTATACCAAAAAGGGAAAATGCAAGGACAGCAAAACATGAAGGCAAAATAAAAAGGGTAAAATCTAGGATAAGTGATAAGGAAGTGGACTACTGCAACGTTCTACTGGCTGGCTTGCCGGCCTGCACCATCAGGCCGCTCCAGCTCGTGCAGAACGCCGCTGCACGCCTGGTATTCAACCTCCCTAAGCACTCTCATTTCACTCCACTGCTTACTGCACTCCACTGGCTTCCGGTAGCAGCCCGCATCCAGTTCAAGACACTGGTGCTGGCCTACCAGGCCACTAGAGGCTCTGCCCCATCATACCTTCAGTCTCTTATAACGCCTTACACCCCAACTAGGACCCCCCGCTCCACGTCCTCCGCACAACTGACGGTCCCCTCACTCCGGGAACCCGGCAGCCGCTCCTCCCGACCATGCCTCTTCTCTGCCATTGCCCCGAGGTGGTGGAACGACCTCCCCCATGCAGTCAAGACTGCGGAATCTCTTACCATCTTCCGCAGGAAACTGAAAACCCACCTCTTTAGAACACACCTGTCCCCCAATGCCTAACCTCCCTTCCCAAGAGGAAGGAAAAAAAACAAAACAAAAAAAAACCTTTGTCTTGTATTTCTGTTTGTAAAAGTATTCCAGGGGCGCAATGCGAAAGGACAATTTGACGCTCAGTCTTATTATGATCTCTGTTGAAGGTATTAGAAATCCGACTGATGCACCAATTGTAAGTCGCTTTGGTAAAAAGCGTCTGCCAAATAACTAAATTGTAAATTGTAAATTGGAAGTATAAGCAATGGTTGGGATGCAGCTGCATCAGCATCCGTTTTGCATGAACTAGCCCAACATTTGATAAGTTAACACCTGCATTAAGCCCAATGCTCGATAGTTAACACCTACATTAAGGGTAAAGTGTCTGAGGTGAAATTGGGGACATGGTTGGGTATCCGAGGTAAAATGAGGACACGATTGAATATTTTTTTTTTATTTAACCAAACATGGACAATCCGGAAATAATGGTGTATGGAATAATGAATTCTGGGAAAATCTGGGGAAAATTCTGGAAGCGATTGGGTTGGACCATGCAAAACACAGATGATGTAAGGGGTGTTACCATACAACCGTGTTATGCGCTTATTGGATACACAGGTTTAGCATGCAGGTAAAATTTTAGATATAAGTGCATGATTTTCTGTATTATATTCAGTCACTCCCTGGGACCTGACTCAGTTTGTTGTATTTTGTTCACTGCTGAATGCAATAAACTTACACTGCATCGGACTCCTGAAGACTTTGACTGCTTTTTGAAACTTAGACTTTATTTTTAAAAAAGAAGAAGTAGAACACTGAGTGTGGAGAAGGGACTCTGTCACATCTGGCCCTGACCGGGGAGTCTCTCCCACAGCCTGACATTATTTCTTTACCAGGGCAAGTAAAAGTCACATGTTTTCAGTAACAGTCAGTCAACTGTTTGTCAGCTGTAAAGTATAAATACTTTCAACAACTTTCCAAAACAGTTTCTCTGTTTTAGCACAGATATTTAATGTTTCTTTTCCTTTGAACACTTTCTAAATACACCTCATTTCTGAATTTAGAATTTAAGGTTACAGTGTCCAGACCCCTTCAGTAACATACATTTCCTTGTAACAGTAACCTTTGTTCACACACAAGAGCACAGCTTAGTCTGATCTCTCCCACTGAATACTGAACAACATAGCAAAAGCTCATTAAAGGATGATCCAGTCTTACAAAGAGACCAATATAAAAATAACGTACATACATGTCCCTCTAAAATATTCATTTTAGTACATTTTACAAGCTGTCTTTAAAAATGTAAGTGTAAATCACAGTCTTTCTTGTGGTCCTCTGGGTTCTTGAAAAGATCACCAGTGCATTGCACAAGAGTTAACCCTTCTTAAAGCTGAGTAAATAAATATATCAAATAAAAGATTGACTGGAGACGATCTGAGTGGCAGCCATGTTCAGACACACAGGCACTCTCTCCTTCACTCTTTTTGTGGTAACTTTGAAAATCAAGCCCAATCCGCAGTGCCAACCAAGATGGAAAATAATAGGACAGGGCATGCCCGTCGGATTATCCTAACAAATGAACCGTGTGAATAACTGTGTGACAGAACTATATGACTGTAGTATGCATTATTTTGTAAGAAACATGGAAACACTCAAAATATTTTCAAATGCTCTGAACGTGATTCTAATGTAATAAACAGTGTTATTAGCCGTAAGAGAGAACTGTGGCCCAGTTCCACATTTAACTGAGACCGTGAGCCCATCACCACATGCAGTAGGCAATTTGTCGGGGAATTAGGGGGGATGCCACCCCCCTTGTTAACCTGCCATTCCCCTATACACTCTATACAGTAGTGTTAGTGACCCCCTGTTGGCCATTGGGCCATCCCCACTGTTAAAAAATAACAAATCACCTACTGATGACATGTGACTTTGTATTATCTTGTTCTGTCACAGGTTTTAAGCACTATTCATTAAGCATGAGTGTGAGATTACACTGACCACACCTCTTTATTAATATAAATGACACCATAACAAGTACCTTTCTCCATCAGGAGTATTTCCCCCTCTGAAGGCAGGTGGCAGCAAGTCTTTAGAGTCATCACTGTCCATGGACACACAGCTGGATACAGGTGAGTCTGATCTCTCCTGGCGAACACTGAATAATAAACAGAGAAACACCTGATCTATGAGAGAGACACATAAATAATCAGAAAAATGGAGTAATTTGAAAATCTATAAATGTAAAATGACTAAATGAATGATCATTCCAGTGGCGGAGTGTTTTGTTCCATAGATGGATACTGACTAAAGACTTATCTATTTTCTCTAACTTATGAATAATATTTGACTTGATTTGACTGTTATGGACATGTAAAGCCCTGTGAGACTGTAAATAGCGATACTGGGCTCTAACTAAACATATATTATTATATTATTACTATTAAAAATATGGAGCCTATGTCAAAATATTCTGTTTTGTAAAGGCCTACATCAACTATGTGTCATATATCCCTAACATGAATAAGTTTTCAAATTGTTTGAACTTAACAGGGTTAACAATTTTTTGGTGTAAGATTAATTTCTCTACTGGTGACATAATTATGAGCAAATAAAATTAAGCAATTAAAAGCAATGGGTCAGCTAACTGATCTGCAACGTGATTGGCTGCCAAATAGAACCAACTCGTTCAGTTGAACTTAGACATTAGAGTTTCTATTTCGAGGTCAGAGAAGTTTCTCTTCTTGGATGTATCGTATTATTATTATTATTATTATTGTTGTTGTTGTTGTTGTTGTTGTTGTTGTTGTTGTTGTTATTATTATTATTATTATTATTATTATTATTATTAAGTAATAATAATAATAATTATAACTTTTAAATAATCTCATTCAAAATGTCACAGCTGTAACTTAATATCTCAAAATTCTGACGTAATATGTCATATACCTTACTTCATATATCACAATTACAAATTCCTAATTCAAAAGTCTGACAATATCCTGCAGTGTGACTTGAGACATAAGGGGAGGGAGAGGTTTCCTCTGTTACGGTGTATATCTGCTATTAAACCAGTACATAAAGAAAGACCCATCAAACCAGCTCAGGGACATTCCTGTGAGTTTCTGTCGAACAAGTCGTCACACCTCTTTCTGATTTACTGCTCTATGTCCTTCATACAGTTTAGAGATTCACCTCCAGTATTTTTCTGCATTTCTCACTAAAACCAATTCTACAATATCGCCCTGTTCATTCTTTAACACAGACACCACACTCTCCGTCTACTCAGGTGTTCAGCTTTTTTCTGATCTTTTTATTGCATAAAGTAAAAGTCTGACACAAAGCAATGAGTCAACAGCTGCAGCTGTCAACAGAAACATGATCAAATTCAATCATTTACAGTTTGATGTTTAATGGAATGAAACTTGTTCTTAGAGCTGTTCTATCCTGTAGATGTAATAATAATAATAACAATAACAACAACAACAATAACAACAATAACAATAATAATAATAATGATTATAACTTTTAAATATTCTCATTCAAAATGTTCTTAGAGCTGTTCTATCCTGTAGATGTACAAATTTAGGGATGAGGCAAAGGATAGAGGTACATACAGGCAGGGAGTAAGATAACCACAGGGTTAGGGTTTAAGGCTGTACCAGTCAAACTTTCTCTTTTTCAACCATAAAATATTCACGGGCATTCATTGCTTGCCCAAGCTGTGAATCACTCATCAAACACAAATCTGTTCAGTCTAATTTGCTGTAGTACTTACCAAGTCTTGTTATTTGACAGTCAGGAAACAAAATGGATTCTGTTCACAGCTCTGCTGATTACTTTCATTCTCACCTGTTTACCATATTGCCTTATTTGGTGCAGGTCACATGAGTGGGGGGTGGAGTCTGTGAGGGTGTGTCTGTGTATGAGTGTGTTGTACAGGGGCTGGAGAGTAATGGTGCTAAATTACTGGAAGATTTTAAACAGGTTCATATCTCAACAGATCAGTGAATTACAGAGAGAGAAACAGTGGAGACAGAGGCATAGTGCTCTAGTATTTTCAATGGCCACTAATAAAGCTGCTTGACTGCCCAGATGAAAATCTATTTACCCTTTTCTGAGGATGATAATAATGTTGTCAGAGTTGAGGTGAAATGAGTTGTCTTATATTTCCCTCTGTACAGAACACATATGAGCCCAGAGCTCAGTAGATTTGTGTAGTTTTAGAGCATAAAGAGTCATAGAGCATAAAGAGATTAAGTCCACATGTACATATACTTCCAAATCACTGTACAATCATAACAGTATTTCAGCTGAATTCTGTTTGTGTGACTGGAGTCCAGTGTCTGGTGATTTATCATACAGATCACAGATATCATGTGATAATTCACAAAGGAGGTGAGGAAAGATAGTTCAGGGAGCCTGTATTCCTTTAGGTAAGAGTCGTTATATGTATTTCCTGATGAGCTGTGAGTAAACTCCATTAACACCATGTTCAGAGGTTATTTAATCATTTTCTTGTTCTTTCCATGTTCTTTTTTATCTTCTTTCTGTGATATTTTGTGTTATGAGCTTGTGTGTTGGCTTGGCAGTGAGTAGGGTTACTGTTCTGTTCAGGAGAGCATGACTGCATTCTGTATTAAATCCATACAGAACACAGTTTGTTACATATTTTTGCATTTGGTTCCCAGCACACAATAACACACCCAATAAGCGTATGCTTTTTACCTCCCTTCACAGGAGCGAGGTGTGTCTGTCGGGTCTCTATCTGCTCCAAAAGTCAGGAGGAGTTGAGTGTGGAGGCAGCTGAAGGGAACAAACAAGAGGAGGACTGATGTGTCAGAAATGACACGGGAGATTTCACTCTGTGAGAACACAAACAATATGTCCACATCTGTGTTCTTTCAGAGGACAGAGAGACAGTGAACAGGTGAATGACCGTTTAGACATAATAAATTAATACATATTACATTTAATTTAATCCAAATGTTTTTCATGTCAATCAGTTACTCTGTAACAGTATAAATTTAAATAATGCCAAGAGTTGTGTGCATGTGTGTTTGTGTGTGTGTGCGTGTGTGTGTGTGTGTGTGTGTGTGTATGAGTGTGAGTGTGTGTGTGTGTGTGTGTGTGTGTGAGTGTGTTTGTGCGCATTTAAAGTTTGCTCGATTTTTGTCTTAATACAAACACACATATTTGTCCTTGATTCTTTGAATATTTAAATGCGTTATTAAACATCTTATTAAACGTTTTATTAAATTATCATTATACTATTATATGCTATTATAAAATAAACTTGTTAAATAAAGATTTGGAATTCTCCCTGAAGCTGAAAAATAAACTTAACTACTATTTCCATTAATCTGTAAGCTTTCCAATATCACAGTGTAGTCATGTGAATATGGCTGGTTGTGCATGATTCTGCGTGCTCGTGATGTTAGAGATCACCAGCAGAGGGCACTAAAGTGCAGAACCAGTCACCACTGATTGTGACACAGTGACTTTAGTTTTGGTTTTCCTTTAGATTTGTGTGTTTTATTGTGTCACACACAGTGAGGTGTGTTTATTGATCATATTCATGTTCCAGTTCTTCTATGAGTTTAGTATGTAGAGTGTGATGGCATCACGTGTTTTAATGATGGGGTGATTTTTAGGCAGCAGGTGTTTTTCTCAGATTTCTGTAGAGGGCGCTGCCTGTTGATTGGGGCGATGTGCTGCCAAAAAGGGGAGGGAGCTAGTTGCTTTTCCATATCATTACAACTGGCAACCTGACGAAGCCACACGGTGTTTTGTGAGCTTTCTTTAAACACTATATTTCTCCACTCCTCAGGTATGCATTTTGTTTAAATCTTAATTAATTGGTCACTAGATTGTAATTGCAACAAGAGAGACTTCGTTGTTATTATTGTGTTTTCTGAAAGTTATGTAGTTTTCCGTAGAAAAGTATTGCTAGTCACATTTACTAATCGCATACGAACATTGAGAGAAAATGTGGTTCGTTGTTAATCTGAATTAGGCATTGTGTGAAGTAACAACTTTAATAGTTAACTATTCTTGGTCTAATTTCTTTAATTTTGACTGAATGTACTGTGTAGAATAAGATGCGCTGGTTGAATGTCGAATGTAACGAAACCTGTTTAATGTATTCTGCTAACAAATTAGTATAACTGAGCTACCTAGCGCTGTTTAGATTCGAGTGTCGCCTGTATTGAATTGTTGCGATGTTCTAGCCTGTCACAGACAGTCTACTCATTGAGGTACAACAACGGTATAGTTAATAAGTTTGATAATGAGTAACAACATGACTTTTGACACGTTTGACCGATTTTGTTTGCAGTGATGTACCTCTTAATTTATAGAATGTATTCACCTGTGTGATGTTCCCTTTTTGCGTTTGGTAACTTACATGCCCCATAACAATGGACTGTTAGAGGAAAAGAGAATAGTATTGTAATTTTTTGTTTTATTTAAAAAAGTGAGTGCCTATGTTTGTGTTTCGTATATTTTGTATATAGTTGCTTTTCCATATCATTACAATTGGCAGCCTGACGAAGCAGCACGGTGTTTTGTGAGCTTTCTTTAAACACTATATTTCTCCACTCTTCAGGAGTGTAGGCTAACATTCTCTGTGTTCTCTGTCAGCCCAAGATATTTTCTCTCAGAACATGTGTCCCTTCTACTAAATGAATGAATGTTGTGTAATGTTTGAATGTAATGTAATGTAATGTAATGTAATATAAAGTAATGTAATCTAATATAATCTGATGTAATGTAATGTAAAGTAATGTAATCTAATATAATCTGATGTAATGTATGTCAGGTTTAGAATGGAGAATTGGACCCAAAAGCAGATTTAGTTTGATTATTTAATGAAGAAAAAGATCTCACTCAACAAGTAACACAAAAATCTCCAGTCTCACCGGGAAAAAAATCTCCAGTCTCACCGGACTGCGGAATCCCTCACCATCTACCGCAAGAAACTGAAAACCCACCTCTTCAGAACCCACCTATCCCCCTAAGCCTAACCCCCCTTCCTTAAAAAAAAAAAACTTGTCTTGCATCTATGTTTGTCTAAGAATTCCAGGGCGCAATACGAAGGAGTAAATTGACGCTCAGTCTTTTTAGCGATGTCTGCTTATGAGGTATTAGAAATCCGACTGATGCACTGATATTAAGTTGCTTTGGCTAAAAGCGTCTGCTAAATGCTAAATTGTAAGTTGAAAAAGCAAAAACACAAAAACAGCACTCTAAATAGCTGTAGACCAAAAATGCAAAAATAGGCGAACCCGAAAACTGCCCAAAAGAAATCCAGAAAATCACAATTCAGACACAGTCAAGAGGCTGGGACAATCTGACAAACAGGGACTAGCAGAGGAAGATATAAATGTGTAATGAGTAGTTCAACCAAAATGAGAAAACAGGTGAACTTAGAGGGTGGGAAACACACAATGGCAGGAAGTAGAACACAAGTGAGGGGCGGGGTCAGAATCACAAGGAAAACCAAAACAAACAAAAGCGCATGGTAAAACAAAACACAGAATGACCAGCAGGAGGCCGCAGAGTGACAGTCCAAGCAGAGGTACTGACAATGTAGTGTAATGTAATCTAATATAATCTCATGTAATGTAATGTAATCTAATATAATCTCATGTAATGTAATGTAATCTAATCTAATCTCATGTAATGTAATGTAATCTAATATAATCTCATGTAATGTAATGTAATGTAATCTAATATAATCTGATGAAATGGAATGTAAATTAATGTAATGTAATCTAATATAATCTGACGCAATTTTATGCTTGGACTGAATGGAATGACTGAGATTATCACTTTGGTCACTGACATAAGAACAGTGTTTAGATTCCTCTAAACAACCCAAACATGGATTCAAAAACTGGTTTGATTTCTATATGATCAAATTAATGATTCATTAATAAATTATTAATGATTCATATGTAGGAATATGTTTTATGTAATAAGGTTGTCACTGCTGTGATCTCTAAATGGTTAATAAACGTGTGAAGAAAAACGCTGCGTTTTCTCACTAAAACCACATCATGCCTAGACAGATGGAGTAGGTGATACAGATGTCTTATTGATGATGAAATCTGCTTTTTAGGATTAAGACCAATGTGTCAGTAATTGTTACGTGCGGCGCATTTGTGTGTGTTTGCGTCTTATTGCGTCTTGTGTCTTGTTTTTCTCTCTCTCTCTCTCTCTCTCTCTCTCTCTCTCTACCCTCTCCTGTCACCTGACGCAGGGATCCAGCGGTGGCGCGAACAGCTGCCACTCCCCACCTGGCCTGGTGTTGCGTCCCACCTCCGTGTTCCCAGCCAGCCAACCAAAGACGGAGCGCCCCTCGTCGGATGGCCAACCGGAGATGGGGCGCGGAAATTTAAAGATGCCAGTTTTTAGCTGTTGGTAGATTTCGGTCTCGTTTGCATTCGCTTGTGCTCTCTTGTGTTATAATTACTCGCTGTATATTGTGTTTGACTTTTGTTATTGTTCGATTACGAATTTGGATTACGGATTGGTTTTGGTTGCTTTCGATTGGCGTGGGGAGAAGAACAGGTAAGAGGGGGAGCCCCGCGCTAGGAGTTAACTGTGTATAGGGGTTAGGTTAGAGGCGGGTGCCACTATTGTATGTTTTTGTTTGATAGTCAGTGAGTGTAGGTAGGTTTATTTTGGCTCTGCCACCTTTTTGCTTTTCGTAGTTAAGTGTGTGTTTTCCCATAGGCATTTAGTGTGATTTTTGTTATATTTCGTTCATTCCTTCGGCACCGTCTATAGTTCTCTCCCCTCTCCGTGTTCGTGTAAATATTCCTGTGTATATATATATATATATTCTTGTAAATATTCCTTTGTCACTTTGTAAATATCTTTAATACATTGCACTTTTTTTGTTGTACGTTGCTCCCGTGTCCGCGTACTTTTTCCCCCTTGCACCGTCCCCAATCCGACACTGGTGGTGGGTTTCTTTATGCTACGTCCCTGCATCATACCCCTAGACCCAACTCACCATCTGGGACGTAACAGTAATGTACATTAAAAATAATGATGATCAGACTCAAGTCTGTATGTGTGTGTAGCTCTCTCTTTCTCTATATCATTCTGTCAGACTCTTTCTTCAGCTCTGTGTGTTTTTCTCCATTTCCCTCTATATCACTCCATTCAACAAAGCCAAGCCACGGCTGTGAATATTTGGGTTGAAATTAATATCACAACAGCAGGTACAAAACTCTGGCCAGTGGTCATATTTGGGAATAATGAAACTGTTAATAGTGTCATTGTCCCACACAGTTGAGGGGGAGAGTGAAAAGAAAGAACACAAATTGTAGAGACTGGTGTAGAGATTTATTCCCTGAGAGTGGAGTTTAGATCTTTTATCTGGGCTGTGACTTGATTTGTCAGATTTGAGGGAGTAGTGACTGTTTGACACTCTGGTGACTGGTTGGGAGAAATCCTTACTGTCCTCACCATGCATGAAAAGGGGAGAAAAAAGTTTAGTGTTAAGTCAGAGGATTTACTGTAGGTTCAAAATTTGTTGAAGAAAAAGCACATCAAATAAAAATGACGAGTCTTGATCTGTAACTGAAGACTGATGTTTAAACAGAGACAAAAGGCAACAGCTCAGCAAAAGATATAAGAACACTGTTCACACCTGACCCCCTCCTGACACGAGACTCACCCCTAGTGCCTACCTGAATGGGACCAAATATCTGACATAAATAACTTTCTGTTCAGAACACTAGTGAACAGCCAGACTTTGGGAAAATACCAAAAATATGTATTGTGAGTGTCCACATGTCATTTATTACTTAACCTTTCACAACAGGCTTCCTGCAGTATCTCAGGTCTTACCAATTCTTAAAGAAAACCCCAGTGGAAACTTCCTTCACCAGTCCTGAGAAAGTGAATGGTCACATCCTACTGGTCTCACACCTGGTTGAGGGACAACTGCTAGTGACTCTCAGGACATTCTTGTTCTGTTAAGTTACTTATTGTTCATTAACATGTATGATACATTTCAGCCTGAGATTTGAACATTCTGAAAAGTTTCATGTTTAAAAGCATGTTGAGAGTTTTGAAGGCCATAAGGTGCTAAATCTGTAATCTGGTTTATGATCCCTGATTGCTCTGGGTTTTTCTCTCAACGCTGTCTTGTGGAATTTGTCATCCTGGTCTGTCTGGTTAACTCTGAGGATTGACCCTTGCTTGTCCTTGGATTCACCCAAGTCCTCCCCAGTACTGCAGTATCTCGTGCTCTAACTCTGGGCTCTGGTGTTCTGGTCTCTAAGGGTTGAGTGGAAAACCCCCTTCCCACTCCTAACTGGCACTCAGAAGAATCACAGTCATCACTGTCACCCTCAGCCCTATATGGTGGACCCTCTACTGATTTATGAAAGTCTACACACATAGAAAAATATTACATAAAAAATCATAAAACGGCATAAAGCTGGACAGCCAGACCAATCAGTCATCAAATGAGTTGTAAATCAGTCTCAACCCGTGTTGGTAACTCGTTTAATTTGATAGAAATAATATGTACTTAATAGGTTTGGTGCCCTCTTATGGTTGCAGTTTTGTATGTTAAGCTCGTGGTCATGTGACTTCAATTTAATAGCAAACCACTTGTCTGTGAGGTACAGTCGATTTCTTCACTCGGTGGAGTTTTGGCCCAAATATGCTTGTAAGTAGTCATCCTGTGTTGAGAGTTTGACATTTTATGTTTTGAAATGTTTCGGATGTGAATACAACAAGTTGCTGGTTTGTATGGTGGGTTTTGAAGCTTCCAAAAGTTGTTTTACTAGGTTAATGATGTTAGCAATTGTGCTACTGTTTATATGGTAGATGGTGGGCTGCGCTGTCAGGCGTAAGATATATTTTGTTTTGCTTAGATAACATAACTTTTCTGCGTTGTCTGATACCAAGAGAGAAACTGATTGTGTCATTTTCTGTTTATTTCAGTTTTACAATAAAGAGGAAGTTTGAATCCATCCTCGTATGTTTGCTGTCTGTCTAGCTGGATACCTCCAGCTAATCTTACGTCAAGCAAGGACAGAACAACCCGTCTCTTTAGATGATGTCATTCTGAGTTAGTCTACATTTTTGTTCTTTTCTGGTGCATTTATGTTGGAGTGATGGAAAAGCTGGGAGAATGTCCAGTGAAATGCCCACACAGAGACCATGGAGATACCTTAACACAGAGAATGAGAATTGACTGTAGCCTGCCTTGGTGAACAAGCTGACACTGATCTTCAGACCAATCCTGTAAAGTCACCATTGACATCATTGTAACAGGTGTGCCCGTGTTATGAGAGGACATGTTGTTGCTTGGCTACACAAACTTTTGCATGTCAAGTCAAGTTTAGTATTTGTCATATGTAGGTTAACACAGGGTCAACGGTACAATGAAATGTATGAGAGGAGAGAAACAGGTCAACTCAGCGATGTGGCAT
Source organism: Chanos chanos (assembly GCF_902362185.1). Taxonomy (NCBI): domain Eukaryota; kingdom Metazoa; phylum Chordata; class Actinopteri; order Gonorynchiformes; family Chanidae; genus Chanos; species Chanos chanos. The sequence goes on from NC_044507.1 coordinate 2,228,273, forward strand.
GTGGTCTGTGTTGTGTTTGTTGTGTGGTCTGTGTTGTGTTGAGTTTGTTGTGTGGTCTGTGTTGTGTTGAGTTTGTTGTGTGGTCTGTGTTGTGTTGTGTTTGTTGTGTGGTCTGTGTTGTGTTGTGTTTGTTGTGTGGTCTGTGTTGTGTTGAGTTTGTTGTGTGGTCTGTGTTGTGTTGTGTTTGTTGTGTGGTCTGTGTTGTGTTGTGTTTGTTGTGTGGTCTGTGTTGTGTTGTGCTTGTTGTGTGGTCTGTGTTGTGTTGAGTTTGTTGTGTGGTCTGTGTTGCGTTGTGTTTGTTGTGTGGTCTGTGTTGTGTTGAGTTTGTTGTGTGGTCTGTGTTGTGTTGTGTTTGTTGTGTGGTCTGTGTTGAGTTTGTTGTGTGGTCTGTGTTGTGTTGCGTTTGTTGTGTGGTCTGTGTTGTGTTGTGTTTGTTGTGTGGTCTGTGTTGTGTTGAGTTTGTTGTGTGGTCTGTGTTGTGTTGAGTTTGTTGTGTGGTCTGTGTTGTGTTGTGTTTGTTGTGTGGTCTGTGTTGAGTTTGTTGTGTGGTCTGTGTTGTGTTGTGTTTGTTGTGTGGTCTGTGTTGTGTTGAGTTTATTGTGTGGTCTGTGTTGTGTTTGTTGTGTGGTCTGTGTTGTGTTGTGTTTGTTGTGTGGTCTGTGTTGTGTTGTGTTTGTTGTGTGGTCTGTGTTGTGTTGTGTTTGTTGTGTGGTCTGTGTTGTGTTGTGCTTGTTGTGTGGTCTGTGTTGTGTTGAGTTTGTTGTGTGGTCTGTGTTGCGTTGTGTTTGTTGTGTGGTCTGTGTTGTGTTGAGTTTGTTGTGTGGTCTGTGTTGTGTTGTGTTTGTTGTGTGGTCTGTGTTGAGTTTGTTGTGTGGTCTGTGTTGTGTTGCGTTTGTTGTGTGGTCTGTGTTGTGTTGTGTTTGTTGTGTGGTCTGTGTTGTGTTGAGTTTGTTGTGTGGTCTGTGTTGTGTTGAGTTTGTTGTGTGGTCTGTGTTGTGTTGTGTTTGTTGTGTGGTCTGTGTTGAGTTTGTTGTGTGGTCTGTGTTGTGTTGTGTTTGTTGTGTGGTCTGTGTTGTGTTGTGTTTGTTGTGTGGTCTGTGTTGTGTTTGTTGTGTGGTCTGTGTTGTGTTGTGTTTGTTGTGTGGTCTGTGTTGTGTTGAGTTTGTTGTGTGGTCTGTGTTGTGTTGTGTTTGTTGTGTTGAGTTTGTTGTGTGGTCTGTGTTGTGTTGTGTTTGTTGTGTGGTCTGTGTTGTGTTGTGCTTGTTGTGTGGTCTGTGTTGTGTTGAGTTTGTTGTGTGGTCTGTGTTGTGTTGTGTTTGTTGTGTGGTCTGTGTTGTGTTGTGCTTGTTGTGTGGTCTGTGTTGTGTTGAGTTTGTTGTGTGGTCTGTGTTGTGTTGTGTTTGTTGTGTGGTCTGTGTTGTGTTGAGTTTGTTGTGTGGTCTGTGTTGTGTTGTGTTTGTTGTGTGGTCTGTGTTGTGTTGCGTTTGTTGTGTGGTCTGTGTTGTGTTGTGTTTGTTGTGTGGTCTGTGTTGTGTTGAGTTTGTTGTGTGGTCTGTGTCGTGTTGTGTTTGTTGTGTGGTCTGTGTTGTGTTGTGTTTGTTGTGTGGTCTGTGTTGAGTTTGTTGTGTGGTCTGTGTTGTGTTGTGTTTGTTGTGTGGTCTGTGTTGTGTTTTGTTTGTTGTGTGGTCTGTGTTGTGTTGAGTTTGTTGTGTGGTCTGTGTTGAGTTTGTTGTGTGGTCTGTGTTGTGTTGTGTTTGTTGTGTGGTCTGTGTTGTGTTGTGTTTGTTGTGTGGTCTGTGTTGTGTTGTGTTTGTTGTGTGGTCTGTGTTGTGTTGAGTTTGTTGTGTGGTCTGTGTTGTGTTGCGTTTGTTGTGTGGTCTGTGTTGTGTTGTGTTTGTTGTGTGGTCTGTGTTGTGTTGTGTGGTCTGTGTTGAGTTGTGTTTGTTGTGTGGTCTGTGTTGAGTTTGTTGTGTGGTCTGTGTTGTGTTGTGTTTGTTGTGTGGTCTGTGTTGTGTTGAGTTTGTTGTGTGGTCTGTGTTGTGTTGAGTTTGTTGTGTGGTCTGTGTTGTGTTGTGTTTGTTGTGTGGTCTGTGTTGTGTTGAGTTTGTTGTGTGGTCTGTGTTGTGTTGTGTTTGTTGTGTGGTCTGTGTTGAGTTTGTTGTGTGGTCTGTGTTGTGTTTGTTGTGTGGTCTGTGTTGTGTTGAGTTTGTTGTGTGGTCTGTGTTGTGTTGCGTTTGTTGTGTGGTCTGTGTTGTGTTGAGTTTGTTGTGTGGTCTGTGTTGTGCTGAGTTTGTTGTGTGGTCTGTGTTGTGTTGTGTTTGTTGTGTGGTCTGTGTTGTGTTGAGTTTGTTGTGTGGTCTGTGTTGAGTTTGTTGTGTGGTCTGTGTTGTGTTGAGTTTGTTGTGTGGTCTGTGTTGTGTTGTGTTTGTTGTGTGGTCTGTGTTGTGTTGAGTTTGTTGTGTGGTCTGTGCTGTGTTGAGTTTGTTGTGTGGTCTGTGTTGTGTTTGTTGTGTGGTCTGTGTTGTGTTGAGTTTATTGTGTGGTCTGTGTTGTGTTGTGTTTGTTGTGTGGTCTGTGTTGTGTTGAGTTTGTTGTGTGGTCTGTGTTGTGTTGTGTTTGTTGTGTGGTCTGTGTTGTGTTGTGTTTGTTGTGTGGTCTGTGTTGTGTTGAGTTTGTTGTGTGGTCTGTGTTGTGTGTGTTGTGTTGTGTTTGTTGTGTTGAGTTTGTTGTGTGGTCTGTGTTGTGTTGTGTTTGTGGTGTGGTCTGTGTTGAGTTTGTTGTGTGGTCTGTGTTGTGTTGTGTTTGTTGTGTGGTCTGTGTTGTGTTGTGTTTGTTGTGTGGTCTGTGTTGTGTTGAGTTTGTTGTGTGGTCTGTGTTGTGTTGTGTTTGTTGTGTGGTCTGTGTTGTGTTGTGTGGTCTGTGTTGAGTTGTGTTTGTTGTGTGGTCTGTGTTGAGTTTGTTGTGTGGTCTGTGTTGTGTTGTGTTTGTTGTGTGGTCTGTGTTGTGTTGAGTTTGTTGTGTGGTCTGTGTTGTGTTGAGTTTGTTGTGTGGTCTGTGTTGTGTTGTGTTTGTTGTGTGGTCTGTGTTGTGTTGAGTTTGTTGTGTGGTCTGTGTTGTGTTGTGTTTGTTGTGTGGTCTGTGTTGAGTTTGTTGTGTGGTCTGTGTTGTGTTTGTTGTGTGGTCTGTGTTGTGTTGAGTTTGTTGTGTGGTCTGTGTTGTGTTGCGTTTGTTGTGTGGTCTGTGTTGTGTTGAGTTTGTTGTGTGGTCTGTGTTGTGCTGAGTTTGTTGTGTGGTCTGTGTTGTGTTGTGTTTGTTGTGTGGTCTGTGTTGTGTTGAGTTTGTTGTGTGGTCTGTGTTGAGTTTGTTGTGTGGTCTGTGTTGTGTTGAGTTTGTTGTGTGGTCTGTGTTGTGTTGTGTTTGTTGTGTGGTCTGTGTTGAGTTTGTTGTGTGGTCTGTGTTGTGTTGTGTTTGTTGTGTGGTCTGTGTTGTGTTGAGTTTGTTGTGTGGTCTGTGTTGTGTTGTGTTTGTTGTGTGGTCTGTGTTGTGTTTGTTGTGTGGTCTGTGTTGTGTTGAGTTTGTTGTGTGGTCTGTGTTGTGTTGTGTTTGTTGTGTGGTCTGTGTTGTGTTGTGTTTGTTGTGTGGTCTGTGTTGTGTTGAGTTTGTTGTATGGTCTGTGTTGTGTTGTGTTTGTTGTGTTGAGTTTGTTGTGTGGTCTGTGTTGTGTTGTGTTTGTTGTGTGGTCTGTGTTGTGTTGTGCTTGTTGTGTGGTCTGTGTTGTGTTGAGTTTGTTGTGTGGTCTGTGTTGTGTTGTGTTTGTTGTGTGGTCTGTGTTGTGTTGAGTTTGTTGTGTGGTCTGTGTTGTGTTGAGTTTGTTGTGTGGTCTGTGTTGTGTTGTGTTTGTTGTGTGGTCTGTGTTGTGTTGAGTTTGTTGTGTGGTCTGTGTTGTGTTGTGTTTGTTGTGTGGTCTGTGTTGAGTTTGTTGTGTGGTCTGTGTTGTGTTGAGTTTGTTGTGTGGTCTGTGTTGTGTTGTGTTTGTTGTGTGGTCTGTGTTGTGTTGTGTTTGTTGTGTGGTCTGTGTTGTGTTGAGTTTGTTGTGTGGTCTGTGTTGTGTTGTGTTTGTTGTGTGGTCTGTGTTGTGTTGTGCTTGTTGTGTGGTCTGTGTTGTGTTGAGTTTGTTGTGTGGTCTGTGTTGTGTTGTGTTTGTTGTGTGGTCTGTGTTGTGTTGAGTTTGTTGTGTGGTCTGTGTTGTGTTGTGTTTGTTGTGTGGTCTGTGTTGAATTTGTTGTTTGGTCTGTGTTGTGTTGCGTTTGTTGTGTGGTCTGTGTTGTGTTGAGTTTGTTGTGTGGTCTGTGTTGTGTTGTGTTTGTTGTGTGGTCTGTGTTGTGTTGAGTTTGTTGTGTGGTCTGTGTTGAGTTTGTTGTGTGGTCTGTGTTGTGTTGTGTTTGTTGTGTGGTCTGTGTTGTGTTGTGTTTGTTGTGTGGTCTGTGTTGTGTTGAGTTTGTTGTGTGGTCTGTGTTGTGTTGTGTTTGTTGTGTGGTCTGTGTTGTGTTGAGTTTGTTGTGTGGTCTGTGTTGTGTTGTGCTTGTTGTGTGGTCTGTGTTGTGTTGAGTTTGTTGTGTGGTCTGTGTTGTGTTGTGTTTGTTGTGTGGTCTGTGTTGTGTTGTGCTTGTTGTGTGGTCTGTGTTGTGTTGAGTTTGTTGTGTGGTCTGTGTTGTGTTGTGTTTGTTGTGTGGTCTGTGTTGTGTTGAGTTTGTTGTGTGGTCTGTGTTGTGTTGTGTTTGTGGTGTGGTCTGTGTTGAGTTTGTTGTGTGGTCTGTGTTGTGTTGTGTTTGTTGTGTGGTCTGTGTTGTGTTGTGTTTGTTGTGTGGTCTGTGTTGTGTTGAGTTTGTTGTGTGGTCTGTGTTGTGTTGTGTTTGTTGTGTGGTCTGTGTTGTGTTGTGTTTGTTGTGTGGTCTGTGTTGTGTTGAGTTTGTTGTATGGTCTGTGTTGTGTTGTGTTTGTTGTGTTGAGTTTGTTGTGTGGTCTGTGTTGTGTTGTGTTTGTTGTGTGGTCTGTGTTGTGTTGTGCTTGTTGTGTGGTCTGTGTTGTGTTGAGTTTGTTGTGTGGTCTGTGTTGTGTTGTGTTTGTTGTGTGGTCTGTGTTGTGTTTGTTGTGTGGTCTGTGTTGTGTTGAGTTTGTTGTGTGGTCTGTGTTGTGTTGCGTTTGTTGTGTGGTCTGTGTTGTGTTGTGTTTGTTGTGTGGTCTGTGTTGTGTTGTGTGGTCTGTGTTGTGTGGTCTGTGTTGAGTTTGTTGTGTGGTCTGTGTTGTGTTTGTTGTGTGGTCTGTGTTGTGTTGCGTTTGTTGTGTGGTCTGTGTTGTGTTGAGTTTGTTGTGTGGTCTGTGTTGTGTTGTGTTTGTTGTGTGGTCTGTGTTGTGTTGAGTTTGTTGTGTGGTCTGTGTTGTGTTGTGTTTGTTGTGTGGTCTGTGTTGTGTTTTGTTTGTTGTGTGGTCTGTGTTGTGTTGAGTTTGTTGTGTGGTCTGTGTTGAGTTTGTTGTGTGGTCTGTGTTGTGTTGAGTTTGTTGTGTGGTCTGTGTTGTGTTGAGTTTGTTGTGTGGTCTGTGTTGTGTTTGTTGTGTGGTCTGTGTTGTGTTGAGTTTGTTGTGTGGTCTGTGTTGTGTTGCGTTTGTTGTGTGGTCTGTGTTGTGTTGAGTTTGTTGTGTGGTCTGTGTTGTGTTGTGTGGTCTGTGTTGTGTGGTCTGTGTTGAGTTTGTTGTGTGGTCTGTGTTGTGTTGCGTTTGTTGTGTGGTCTCTGTTGTGTTGAGTTTGTTGTGTGGTCTGTGTTGTGTTGAGTTTGTTGTGTGGTCTGTGTTGTGTTTGTTGTGTGGTCTGTGTTGTGTTGAGTTTGTTGTGTGGTCTGTGTTGTGTTGAGTTTGTTGTGCTGTTTGAAGGAAGGACTCAGCTCACAAACTGCTATTTGTTTCTGTTTTAATGTAGATGTTGATGGGCGTATCTGTACAAGTCAGTAATACAAAAAATCAAAGATCTGTGATAAATATGATAAATATCCTCCATATACACACAGGTCATCAGTCCCATTTTAACAATGAAATACATGCTTAACCTCATAGCACTAGTAAAGACAAATATGCCATACAGATATAAATATATTTTATAAAAGATTTATGTTTACATATGAATGACAATATAGCTGCATGTTCATAGACACAAGGTTACCATTTATAAAAGTATAATGCAGAATTTGCAGCACATTATAAGCTGAAAATAGATTTTTTTTATTACGACCAATAAAATAATGTATACCTAATATGTATAACTACCCTCAGTTCACAGAGTGGAGACTGAGAGTCTAACAGCACTGATGACATCAGAACTGCAGCCTCTTAAAGTGACAATACAACACATTTACCAGCCCATCAGTGCAGACTATTCCTCTGCAGTGAATGATATATACATTTTGAACATGCAAAAAAACATAAAACAAAGTTTGTTCAACATTGACCAGGTTTTGGTGAAGTTTCAAGGAAAAAAGAAGATATGATTGGCAACCTGATTACACAAAATGGCTCTATACAATTATACGAGTTTGTTCATGGTAGGTTTGTATACAATACATAAAATAAATTAATGCATTAACGGCTTATTTGAAGCAAAGTTGTGAAGATGTCTACTTTGGTGCGCGTGTTGAAGTTGAGTCCAACATGAATCTCTTCACATGACTGCTGTGAGGGGAGAAGATGTTGGTGATACATGTCAAGTCTTCACCCTCCCCCAGTTAGTGTGGGGCTTGTGTGGACAGTGGAGAACAGAGATACCAGGGTACTGGACACCGCCAAACTGGTCACCATTGTTTTAAGTCCATTTTGCTGTTTGGGTTGGTCTTAGGGAAATGCAGAGACACTTAACTGGCACTTATCTAACTTGTATTAATGGTTGTAGTCTAGAGAATAAACTAAACAAGCTACTTAAGACTGGTCCCTAGTTTAATACATCCCCATGTGTTGGAATGTATGGCCAAACCTGGGGAGTGCAGATGGCATCTCCAGAAAACTGACTAAGTTAAAACACGATTTCCTTTTGTGTTGTATCCTCAGAAGTTCAGTGGTGATGATGGCAGCATGTGACTGAACCAAAATAATGAAAGAGAAAAGTCTGTAGAGAAGAGACACTGTCCATCCAGAGAACGTGGAGGCTGCAGAAGTTCCCAGCAAAACCATTTAAACTGGTCTCCTCTCACTACAGCTCTTCTACTCTTTCTGCCAGATCCAGATCCAGATCCAGATCCAGATCTATTCCACTCGCAGATACGCCACAGAGACGACAACAATAAGCCGGATGAAGCCAAATCGGTCTCAGATGAGATTTCCACTGATTTATTGAAAAGAGGAGACTATGGCCAAATCTGTAAGAGAAACACACCACCATTTTTTATACAACCTGTCTGAACCAACTACTTTTCATTACAGCATTTTAATTTGGTATGTGTGTGTATGTGTGTGTGTGTGTGTGTGTGTTAAACAGTTATCAGTTGTATAACTGTGAGTACATTGAAGAATTAGACACATTTGATTCAGCAGTGTAATACAATAATACAAACTCTTTATCTGATATATTCACTGATACATATACCACACACTTTATCTGACTTAGTACATAGTACATATAGCTGGGGAAATGCTTACGAGATAATGCTTTCTAAATAGATATCGTTTTCCACATACACCAAAAGGCATCTCCATGAGTGTCTAATATTGTTGCAATCTGTGAACATCAATCTTGTTATTGTATAAGCAAGCCCATCTCATGGAAAATACATACCTCTGAGCACGTTTTTTCAACAACAAATATGTACCGTCAAGTTTGTTTTGTTGTTTTGCCTCAGTTTTGGGAAACAAATGTCCACCGGGGGGGGGGGGGGGGGGGGGGGGGGGGGTGTTTAATGAGAAGCTAAACCTTAACCCTGACCAAACCCTTAACCTAACCTTGCCTGATAGCATGCTTCGTGTGCCAACCGACAGTGAAATCGGTACCTAATGTGTCTGTATGAATACTTTGGGAGGGAAAAAAAGTACAATCTGCAACATTCTGAGCTTTTGTCGCTGAGTCAGCACAGCCCAGTGTCCTCCTGTAGAAACAGCTTTAGTTTCATAGACTAATGTGGTGGTTTCAACATGAGAACCATGTGGACCTACAGGAGGACAGTGTGCTGCATTGACTCCATGATATAAACCTCTGCCCTCTGCTCAGAACGTCTGAATCCGTTTTGTACTTTTTTTCTCCCAAATTAAGGGTTTTACCCAGAGTGCATTTGGATCTAAAATGCAGCAAAACGTATGTATTTGTGGCTGTGCAAAAACATGCTCAGAGGTACATATATCCCCTGAGATCAGCTTATTGTATAAGTGTGTGTGTTGTCTGTATGAACAGATGAATAATTTTAGTGAGCCATAAGAGTGAAGTTGAGACAGACAGAGTCAGAGAGCATCACTGATCTCTGCTACACACATGATCACATGACAGTGAGATTGAGGAGTGATGCGGGTGTGAGGTCATAATGCATTTCTCTGACATCATCACTCCAGCATTCTACAGCTGTCAGTTTGACTCCACTTAGTTTTCATACTATAGACATGTTCACACATTACTGCACCAGCAATGAAAATGCTCAGAGGTAATGGTGGAAATAAGGTCAAATATTTACACAGAACAGCTAGATTTGTTTATGGTTTAGCAGTGATAATCCCTGTAATGCATTGTCAGGTTTGTATGTGTGTGGGTAATCAGAATGAGGTGTAAAGAGACTGGACTTTATACACTAAGCCAAGCAGATCATTTGCTGCCATCTGGCTCTTCATACAGGAGCTGTACAGGGTTCACACTGAGGAAAAAGTGTTTCAGATTGTGACCGATCCCACATATCCAGCTAACCAGATACCTCCATTTCCTTCAGGATTAATAAAATATCTGTCTATCTGACCACCTGTCTCTGGGAGGTGAGTCATGTGATATCAGACTGTCTTAAGACGAGGACCAATCACCATCTGAGTATTTTTTCCCCACAGGGCAACCTCCATTCTCAGTGTGTCCTCTCAGTGACAATCCCCTGTTCCCCCTCACACTGACTTCACTATCCTGTAATGCCTTTTTTCCCCACAGTGTCATTCAATACAAACACAAGACATCCAGGGATCTCTTGGATATATATTACATACAATATGTTCCAGTCAAAACAAATACATATATTTCTATCATTTTACCTTGTCATTCTGCAATGTGTTTTATGTTGTGTGTGGCATCAGTATGTCACAGCAAATTCCTGTACATTGTACGTCCTTTATATGAAGTGATTTTGATCTTGATCCTGATTCTAATTCTGATCTGAGGTCAGTGGGCAGTATTGAACTCACTTTAATACTCTTCCCTGTAACTACATTACTCTGTTTACTGTGTTACTGTGATACTATTCTGTTATTATTTTGTTAATTACATTTTACTACATCTTACAGACTTAAGTTTACTCACTCCAGTTTACAATGTGGATCCTCCTGTAATGCAGAAAACAGCCTCACACTGGAGTGGTTTAGATAATTGTCTCTCAGAATCAGTTCTCTAAGGTGTGAGGGATTTGATGTCAGAGCTGAAGCCAGAGCAGCACAGTCTTTCTCACTTATTGCACAGAGAGACAGACTATAGAGAGAGTAAAAGAGGGACAGAGATAGAGAGAGAGGGAGAGGGAGAGAGAGATTATATTTTTCAGGATTACTTTGATAAATTAGATTGCATCTCTCTGTCAAAGAGGCTGCTTACTACTATAAAATATTGGTCAAACGGATTAATGACAGATTTTTAACTGTGAAAAAATATTACAGGTAACGTTTCTAGTACACCAAGGGTATTTCAGTGTCTCTTTCATAAAAACATAACTCACTCCAGTTTCTCCAGTTTACAGCATGGATTCTCCAGTAAAGCAGAGAGCATCTTCACTCCTGAGTCTCCTGGTTTATTCCCTCTCAGATTCAGTTCTCTCAGGTATGAGGGATTTGATCTCAGAGCTGAAGCCACACCAGCACAGCATCTCTCACATATTCTGTAATGACTCTGTCTGGAGGATCTCAGACTACAGAAAGAGGGAGAGAGACAGATTACATTTCCCTGAACTCACTCTAGTGAACCACACTATTCTGTTACAGACATTCATTTCAGTGTTAAGACTTTGTAAATCTCTGTAGATATTCTATAAAATGTTACAGGTATTCCGTATCAAAACGGAAAGTTGGTTAGAAACTGTACAATTTCACTTTGGCCTGTTACCCTGACATCATGCAGAATACACAGAAGTGGAGTTTCCCACCAAGTGCAAAAAGAAACAAGCCAGAAAACACACACAGCTGTTCTTGCGCGCGTGCACACACACACACACACACACACACACACACACACAGACACACACCTGACAATTCTAGCACAAAAGATGATAAATCAAGAGCTTTAAAACATCAGGAATAAACACAACCTTACTGACACTAACTGACCTGACATGGACTGAGAGAAACTGAGAGACAGAGAGAGAAAGAGAGAGATAATGTGAGAGAGGCAGAGAGAGAAAGAGAGAGAGAGAGAGAGAGAAAATGTGAGAGAGACAGAGAGAGACAGAGACAGAGAGAGACAGAGACAGAGAGATAATGTGAGAGAGACAGAGAGAGACAGAGACAGAGAGATAATGTGAGAGAGACAGAGACAGAGAGATAATGTGAGAGAGACAGAGAGAGACAGAGACAGAGAGATAATGTGAGAGAGACAGAGAGAGACAGAGACAGAGAGATAATGTGAGAGAGACAGAGAGATAATGTGAGAGAGACAGAGAGAGACAGAGAGAGAGAGATAGAGAGTGCAGTCAGAGAGTGCAGTCAGAGTCATGATGAGCTCCTGATGAAAAATGAAAAATTAACCTAAAAGTGAGACAAAAAAGGAAAATGTGATGTAGTTTCCAAACAGGAAGAAATAGGAAAACATTTCTTATCAAATTCTGGCACTTTCATGTGGATTATGACAAAAGAAGACAAGAAAAGGGAAAACTGAAGAAAACTAAAGGAAAACTGAGGGCTGACTGCTACAAACAGGTTTTTCAAACTAAAACTTTAAACTGACCTGTAATCTAAGGTAAGCCTGACCGCAGGCCAAGGACATTTGCCCAAGAAGTCTTGTTTACAGTATTGTATAGTATTATAACAATATTAATACACGGTTTATTACCTATTAAAAGATCTATTATCTATTATCAAATTAGCAGACTAGCATAGTAAACTGACTGTTGACAGTGGAGAGTGACAGTTAGAGCAGTAAACATTCTATCACCATGGAAACCAGGCAGACAGCAGAAAGCAGAGAAGTGGAGTTTCCCAATAACTGCAAAACCTCTAAGGAAAAGAAAAAACATAAAGAGCATGTCTTAAGAAGTAATCCAGAGGTCCTCTTTACAGACTTTACAAAGCACAGGGACAAAAGAGTTAAAAACAATCTGATATTTCACACCAACTGCCTATCTGAGTGGAAATCTGTCCTCTGCAAACAATACGATCACATATGTAAGGAAGGCATTGGACGCGGAGGCAGACTAACAGTCTGTGAGGATGAAAACCTGGACACAGACAACCCTGAGTTGACCATCACCTACTACACTAAGGGTATAATCCTAGTCCAGGGACATGAAAATTGTTTAAATTCCTTTGAGCAGGCATTCCCTAAACTGAAAGCAGAGGTACAGAAAGAAAAAATCGTCAGGCTACCTTGAAAATGAAGAACAGATAAAGGAGACAACTTCCACCTTGACCCCTGCTCCACCATCACCCCTCAGCTCTGACAGACAGTTAAGAGAAAGTCTGGCCCTTCTTGAACTGGAATTGGCAGAATTTAAGGAGCTCATGCAGGCCAGGCTGAACGATTCCCCCTACGACTCCATCAGGCAGCTCCAAGAGGAGCTTCAGCAGCTGAGGACTAATACCCAGACCACCATCTCTGAGCTCAGATATACCATCCAGGGTATTAAGGAGGAGAACAAAAGTCTCAGAGCCCAGGTGGCAAAATTAAAAGAAGATGCCAACGACAGGGAGAAAACCCTCTCAAGGCAAATAACACAGATGCAGGAGCAAATGGAGGTAAAACAGACTTCAGCAACTGACATACAAAGGGAGAAACACACATCAACAAACACACAGGCATACACAGAGGTGCAGCTCCCTCTGCCCAGCACCTCAAAGAAACAGTTAAACTCACGGCCTAATTCGGATAACAAACCAGCAAAACACACCATGCAGGATCCACCACCAACAACACACACCACTGACACACAATCACTCACTGAATCCTCCCCTCACCCCCCCACACCTATAGAAACGTTGTCTGCTTCGCAGAATATGGCCAAAACACCAAACTCCCAGGTGGTGCTTCTCATGGACTCAAACGGAAAGTTCCTGAACCCTGAAAGACTCTTTCCTGGACAACGTGTAACAACCAAACGCTGCAGTAACAGCAGCCAGGCCCTTCGTCTCCTTAATCAGAACACCCTTGGCAGACCCAACTGTATCATTGTCCACACTGGCACAAATGACCTCCCTTCCCAACGTCGTGGGACTGCAGAAGCAATGAAGAAGGTGGCAGAGAAAGCAAGCAGAGAGTTCCCAGAATCCCGCATCATAATTTCTACTCTCCTTCCACGTATAGACATCCCTCCCCACATCATCCATGACATCAATGCAGAGCTAACCAGAAGCTGCTCTGCCCTACCCAATGTCCATGTAGCTCATCACCCCTCCATTGGCCCCCGAGATCTGTATGATGGACTTCATCTTCACAAGGATGGTGTCAGAATCTTTGCCAGAACTCTCAAAGATGTGGCTCTAGGACGGAATCCAACCAACCCACAGCCCCATCCTCCCTATCTTATCCGCTACCCTCCCCCACCTTACATGCAAGATAACTCCTTCATCAACTGGCCTCCCCCCTCAAAATAACCATATACATCACCTCATCGCATGGCAACACCCCAGCCCAGCACCAAAAAGAAGAGACTCTCTTCTACCAAAACCATCCAACAACCAGAGAGACAGCAGAGTTATGCTGCAGCTGTGGCCCAACCCACCCCTGCATCCCACCAACCCTCTGAGCTGGGAGAAATCAGACACCTGCTTCACAAGCTGTGTGCAGGTCTCCTCAAACAGTGAGGTCAACACAAACACACAGACATATAGGCTTAAAAAAAAAAAAAATCTTGGTAACATAAAATGTAACATTTTAGGAAAATCGCATCAGAACTGTTTTCACTGATTTGTCTCACAACATTGGTTAATTTCTCATTGTAATTGTATTCATGCGATCTTTTTGCATTAGCTGTTGGAACATACAGGGTCTCTACTCCTCAACCTTTGGTTTAAAGAGCACAAACCCTGAATTCTTGACAAGTGTTAAAAACAGTGATATCTTGATACTTACGGAAACTTGGTGTCGAGAAAGAATTGTAACTCAGTGTCCACCAGACTATTATGAGATTATAGTGCCCTCAGTAAAATTAAAAAAAACACGCCGTGGCAGAGATTCGGGTGGTATTTTGGTGTGGTGCAAAAATGAATTGGCTAAACATATTTCAGTTATTAAAATGGAAAAAAATCACATCTGGCTAAAACTGCAGGATACTATTGGCATTTCTAAATTTACAGCCTACCTCTGTGCTGCTTACATTCCCCCAGTGGAATCAGTTTATTATGATGAAAACTGTTTTAAAGATCTCTATACAGAAATAAGCCATTTCCAGGCCCAGGGAAAAGTGCTATTGTGTGGAGACTTTAATGCACGGACAGGTACTGAGTCTGACTTGATAGATCCACAGGGCAATGCACATGTGTTTGGCCAGTCCCCTTTGCACCTCTCACCAACCACCATAATACGAAACAACTCAGACTGTGTGGTGAATAACAGTGGTAAAGAGTTAGTGCACCTCTGTCGAGCCTTAGGTCTGTACATGCTTAATGGTAGGATCAGAGGGGACTCTTTAGGGAGGTTTACGTATTCTTCAGCTCTGGGTAATAGTGTAGTGGATTATGCAATCACTGACATGGACCCCTCCTACTTCAGTGCATTCACTGTCAGGCAGCAAACTCCTTTCTCAGACCACAACCAATTAAATATATTTCTGAAAATGACTGACCAACCCACTAACGCACAAATGAAGCCCAGTGCGCTGCACAAGCTTAATCCCACCTGCAGATGGGCTCCAGACAGCCCAGAAAAATTTACACAAGCCCTAAACTCACCTGATTTGACAAATCAAATTACTAAATTTACAGATAAACCATTCCCCAATGACAAAAAAGGTATAAACATGGCTGTTCATGAGCTGAACCTGATTTTCCACAGGGCAGCAAAAAAGGCTAGCCTAACAAAAGCCAACAGCAAGACAGTCAAAAAACAAAGATATGGGAAATGGTTTGACACAGAATGTAAAAATATCAGGAAAGAGCTAAGGCACCTATCAAACCAAAAACACTACCATCCCCAAAACACAGACTTAAGATTGCAATATTACAAAGCCCTCAAAAGCTACAAACAAACAATCAAAAGAAAAAAACAAAACTACACTAACAAACTTCTCCATGAAATTGAAGATTCCATTAATAAAAATCAGTTCTGGGAGATGTGGAATACTTTGAGTGCAAAAGAACCACAAGAAGTACCCATTCAAAATGGTAATATTTGGATTGAGCATTTTCAAAACCTCTACAGTGAAATACAATCAACAGAGCCAAATCAAAATCAGAATCAGATCAAAGAAAAACTACACAATTTTGAATCTATATTTAAAAACAACCAAAATCCACTTGACTACCCCATTTCAAGTGAAGAATTGGCACAAAAATTAAAATCTTTAAAACCCCGTAAAGCTTGTGGTCCTGACAGTATCAGAAGTGAGATGCTTAAACACAGCACGCCTGAGATGCAGAGAGCTCTGCTCAAAGTATTCAATCTCACCCTAAGTTCTGGCTGTTTTCCTGATGTCTGGAATCAAGGGGTCATTACCCCAATTCATAAAGGTGGAGACAAATTGGACCCTAATAATTACAGAGGTATCTGTGTGAGCAGTAATCTGGGGAAGGTATTTAGTAGCATTTTAAATGACAGAATTCAAACCTTCCTTAATGAACACAATGCCCTGAATAAAAGCCAAATTGGCTTTCTCCCAAACCACCGTACCACAGATCATATCTACACCCTGCACACCCTAATCCATAAACATGTAAAAGACACAAAAAGTGGAAAAATATTTGCTTGCTTTGTTGACTTTAAAAAAGCATTTGATTCTATTTGGCACACAGGATTATATTACAAACTTTTAGAAAGTGGTGTAGGGGGTAAAGTATATGATGTGATCAAATCAATGTATTCAAATAATAAATGCAGAGTAAAAATTGGCAAAAAACAAACAGAGCTCTTCACACAGAGACGTGGAGTGAGACAGGGCTGCAGCCTGAGTCCAACACTCTTCAACATCTACATTAATGAATTAGCCGTGCAGTTGGAACAATCTGCAGCCCCTGGACTCACCCTTCAAGACACAAAGGTCAAATTCCTGCTCTATGCAGATGACCTGGTGCTCCTCTCACCCTCTGAACAGGGCCTACAGAAGCACCTGGACCTGCTAGAAAAGTACTGCCAGACCTGGGCCCTGGCAGTAAATCCTATAAAAACAAAAATCATGATTTTCCAAAAGAAGCCCAGATGTCAGGAACACAAATACATGTTCACTCTGGGTAGCACTGTCCTAGAGCACACGATGCAGTATACTTACCTCGGTCATCCCATTACTGCATCAGGAAGTTTCAGCACGGCAGTGAATGCACTCAAAGAAAAAGCCCGTAGAGCACTTTATGCTATAAAATCCAAATTTTACAATATAAATATACCAATCACAATCTGGTGCAAATTATTTGACAGCATAATACAGCCTATTGCGCTGTATGGAAGTGAGGTCTGGGGTCCACTCGGTATGCATGACTACACTACGTGGGAAAAGCATCCAACAGAGACAGAGAGATAATGTGAGAGAGACAGAGACAGAGAGATAATGTGATAGACAGAGAGATAATGTGAGAGACAGAGAGATAATGTGAGAGAGACAGAGAGAGACAGAGACAGAGAGATAATGTGAGAGAGACAGAGAGAGACAGAGACAGAGAGATAATGTGAGAGACAGAGAGATAATGTGAGAGACAGAGAGATAATGTGAGAGACAGAGAGAGACAGAGACAGAGAGATAATGTGAGAGAGACAGAGAGAGACAGAGACAGAGAGATAATGTGAGAGACAGAGAGATAATGTGAGAGAGACAGAGAGATAATGTGAGAGAGACAGAGAGAGAGAGATAATGTGAGAGACAGAGAGATAATGTGAGAGACAGAGAGATAATGTGAGAGAGACAGAGAGAGACAGAGACAGAGAGATAATGTGAGAGAGACAGAGAGATAATGTGAGACAGACAGAGAGGGAAAGAGACAGAGAGATAATGTGAGAGAGACAGAGAGAGACAGAGACAGAGAGATAATGTGAGAGAGACAGAGAGAGACAGAGAGATAATGTGAGAGAGACAGAGAGAGACAGAGACAGAGAGATAATGTGAGAGAGACAGAGACAGAGAGGAGACGTCAGTGTGCGTTGATTGTAACCGCCATATTTAAAAATCCGTGTAAAATATAAAGTCTTAAAACATCTTAAATTTAATTTTGATATTGATATTGAAGGTCTAAAAATGTCTGGAAATGTTTAGAGGTATTAAAAAGGTCTTAAAAATCATTAAAGTCTCAGACGGCATGACAGAGGCAGAGTAACTGAAACCGATCTGAAATGGCTGAAATAGGGATGCACAACACACACAGTGTAAAAGAGTCTGGGAATCCATTAATGACTTAACATCGTATTTCCACAGATAAAACAGAAATGCATCAAAACTCATACTTTAACTTCCAGGATATCGTCTCATTAACATGTCTTTTCAGCTAACAGTAAAAATTGAGTTCAGATTTTGAATTTCCAAAGATTTTGCTTCCTTCAACATCAGATTCACTCTCACTTAAACTATCAGAACTTGGCTTGTTAAC
The DNA here is from genome assembly GCF_902362185.1 of Chanos chanos. Lineage (NCBI taxonomy): Eukaryota > Metazoa > Chordata > Actinopteri > Gonorynchiformes > Chanidae > Chanos > Chanos chanos. Next base: position 2,245,415 of record NC_044507.1, read on the forward strand.
AGAATACTGAAACACTGAATAACAGCATATGTTGTCATATTAAATGCTCTGTTCTCCATAAATTACATAATTAACCCTAATGCACATCATTAATTCCGGTCACTTGCCACACAGACAACATATCTGCCCCTTTGTTAATGCTCCATCTGTCTGCCATGGAGGGCCACCATCTTAGAGTGGCTATAGTGCTTAATATATATAGGTATATATGTATATATATATGCGATATATATGTTTTTTTGTTTTTTTTAAGTCAAGCTTCAGTTCAATATTTACTGTGTAATAGAATTTAAAACATGTAATGGAGCATTACCACATGAGATACCATCAAAATATTAACTGCTCTATATTCTAATGCAAGGATGAGAAATTAAAAATATGAATTGCTTCCAACATGTGTTCATTACATTTTTGTAACTGGCATAGAACATAGAACAATCGAACATGTAAGGGATAGTGCACAGTGAGCCGGTCATTACAGCTAAATAAACCCCGGCAGAGTGAAGCACGACCTCGACACGAAGCGATTTAATAATGAGTGCTTCTGCTACAGAAAATCTCTCCATAGCAATGGCCTGTTATTCATTGCAGCGGTCTGCTATTCAGAAATAACAGACTGTAGAATGCCGTAATTGACCAATCAGAGTCGAGTATTCAACAAAGCCATGTAATAAAGAACAGTTATCACAAAAGTGGTGACTGTGTCAATGTAGCAGATCAATGTATTGTTCCACTTGCCGTGTACTGTTTATCTATTTGAGCCTGAGACCCCGCCCCTCGTGCCTATGCAGATTTGGGAGGTAAAACTCCGCCCCTTCTTCCCAGTCTTTTAACCGATATCAGAGGGGTAGGTTGAAAAGTTTAACCACCCCGTTAATTTATTCAATCTTATGTTCAAAAATCATATCTAAGTTATTTTATTTATTATTAATACTACTTTATGTACTACTAAAAAACACGTTGATGAAATATAACGGTTTTTATAGAGTTGTTTATAGCGATTAGCATGTTCATATCAGCTGTTTGACCGGCTGTCGCTGGGCAACGCAGCTAACATTTCTTTCTTTATAGTTTTTCCGTGTGGTTTCAAGAGCGAAGGTCCTGAAACTGTTTTATTATTGTCAGTTACATTTTTTTTGTTTCATACGTTATTATTTTTATACATATGTAAGATTATATAGTGTACATATAATATTATTAGTTTTTGTACATTGTGTTCTTCCCAGTCTTTTAACCGATATCAGAGGGTGTTTTCGTGTGGTTTCAATGTTGCTAGAGAGCGAAGGTCCTGAAACTGTTTTTATTATTGTCAGGGGAAACTATGAATAAACATCAATGATCACGGATTATCGACTTGGAGAGATTATTAAAAGGAAAAAAATACACAACGCAAAGGTAGAGACAAATGAAGAATTAAGACCGTTACATCAAGTTAGATAAATGATGTAACAAAAAATAAAACAATTCCAATAAGAAAAACAATAGGACCTTACTGTAAACATTATTGTACACTAAAATAGGTAGCTCATTCACTTATGGCTCAGGCGCTGCATCTAAATATTGAAGTTCTGTTTTTCTTCGGGACCAAATTGTCTAACGTTGCTTCTGGCTCAGCGGAGGCCACGTGTTTGACGTGTTTGTTGTTGGTGGGCGTATACGCTGTCACCTTGGGTCACCTCTGATTGGTGAGCATGACACCACACAAGGTGGATGGCATGAATTTGAAAAACCATTGCTATGACAGTTCAAGCCCTGGGTCAGACACGCTGCATAACGTATATCCTATATCAGAGCCTTTGCGATTTGCTAATGGCATTGTTTCAAATCGTGATTTCAATTTCGATTAATCGTTCAGCCCTAAATGGTGTCAACACATGGCTGTGAAAATCAACTAAGGAAACCCAAATGCAGAACACAACTCAGACTTAGAATGAAGGAGGGTTTATTGACAAGTTGTAGTATGGAGATGGAAACGGGCAGAGGAAATGAAGGTAGCAGGCAAGGAAGCGGATGATGAGCGAGGTTGCAGAGTGTAGCTGTGAGCGAGGCGGAGTAGTGGGACTAAGTAGACGGAGCTGAAGGGTGACAGGCAGGCGAAAGGCACGCTGGAGATGCGGAGTGGCACGGAGGTAATCCTTTCGAGAAAGAACAGGCAGATAACACTGATATGAAAACCACAAACACCAACTGAATACAAAGAGAGACCAAGAAGCGAGTTCTACCGCACAGGCTGAAACAACGATCTGGCGACGAATGGATGAAACACTGGGGTTTAAGTACTCTGACGTGATGAGGTGCCGGATCGCAGGTGTGTAGGCGATCTGGAAGTGTAGAGAGACCACGCCCACAACACACACATGCACAACAGAGAAGACAAACCAACAGGGGGAGCACAGGGAAAGCGAAACACTAAAAACATAAGGAATAGACTGACAAAATAGCCTTAACTATGACAATGGCAGCTTTTACATTAACCGGATGGACAGATAAGGCTTTTTAATTAAAGAAAAAACCCAGAAATACCTCTACATTTACATTACATGTAATGTAAATCACATTTACAATTGATGTAAATGAGGTAAGCATGGTTTCAATCCAACACATTTACAGCAGCTCCAACTCTATTGGAAAACTCTTATGCCGTCATGTGCTTCTGATTAGATACTGTGAAGTTTTTGATGGATTTTCACCCTCTTGAAACCCTACTGGACAGCACACACTCATGAGTTAAATGGTGACGTCATGTCTTTGGTGACTTTTGACTGCAGTTTCTCTATTCTCCCTTTACAAGCACCATCCAATGGGCAGGTGTTACATATATACACACAACAGAGATGGGATGATATGTTGTACCTAGAGTCCACTGGTATTGGCTCTGTACATATCAGTCATTAGTTTCCCAACATGTGCTGCTCCTCCAGTCAATACATGCCAGTGTTTCAGCTCTAATTCTGTCTGATAATGAACCTTACAGGAACTATCAGGCGAAGATCACGACAGTCTGACAAAAAATGTTGCATTGAACGTGAAGGTTTCTGGAACATTCTCATAGGGACAAATACTATAATCTTCCTTCACACTATGGAGACCCATAGGAAAAGGATCAGTTAGTGAAATTTAACTTCAGTGTTTTGTAAGTAAAGAAGAGAGTGAGTGAATTTGAAAATTTGAAGGGTATCTACTAAAATATGGAGACTGTTTCTGTGTGGGGCTTTTTCCAAATAAATAAATACTGCACCATCAGACAGGACAGGAGAAATAGGAGACAGGTCAAGGGTTTGACAAACAGAGACTGAGAGAAGTGGGAGGAAGAGCAGAAAGCCCAGTGTAACCCGACATCATCATTTAATACCTACAGTATCTTCATCTTATGTTTATTGTAAACAGAGATTGTTCCCATTTGACCAGTCAATGAAACCACAATCCAGACCCCCATCACCATGTGAAAGAATTTACAGTCAGCAACAACTGACACCACCACACACCCAGCATACAGAGCTGGAAGGCCCAGAAGGCGTTGGTGTGCCTTCCCCTGTATCTGGACAGAGGTGTGAAAACAGAGTGAGAACTTTGTTATGGAGGTAGTGCTTCAGGCTGATCAAATGCAGATGAAATGCATTTTTAAAAAAAAATGACTCACTCCAGTTTCTGTGTTCTGCAGAGTGGATCTTTCAGTAGAGCAGTGAGCTGCTTCACTCCTAAGTTGTATGGTTTATCCTCACTCAGATCCAGCTCTCTCAGCAGTAAGGGGTGTTTACCTAGAGCTGAGGTCAGAGCAACACAGGCCTCCTCTGCCAGAGGATTCTTCAACAGCCTGCAGAGAGAGGAAAAATATTTGTCTTTGAACACTTTATACCTCACCACTGTTCCAATTCTCTTAAATAGTCCAGGACAGTATCCATTCTGGTCTACAGAGAACAGAGACTGATCAGCATTGAAAAATATAACTAGTAAAACAATTAAGGCAATATAAAAATTAAAAATACCATTTTTACGTTAGGCTTGGTATCAGAGCTCTGTGGATTTTGACTACTGATTGCTTTAGTCATTTAGTCATGTTTAAGCACCAGGTTTTGTGCTTAGTGTTTTTATGTTTTGTCTGGGTTAATGGGTTTCACATGTGTTGACTGGTTATGATTTCCACATGTGCCTTGTACAATTTAAGTTCTGTCCAGTGTCTTTTTTCTCTTTTGCTCAGACTTGGTCAGACTTGGTTTCATTAGTGTCTTTGTGTACATCTTCAGATCAAGCCTTAGCAATGCCCTCACAGTGCTCCTACCCCTGACTGGTCATGTACTTAGGGATGTGCTGAATAATTTGGTCTCTGTGTCTTGATGATATTCTCATCTTCTCCATGTCCATCTGAAATAATGTCCAGCATGTTTGTCAGGTCCTACTGCGATCACTTAAAATTAAGTTTTTGTCAAGCTGAGAAGAGTGACTTTTACTTCCCCACAGCATCCTTCCTGGGTTTTATCATCCGAAAAGGACGTGTTCAGATGGATACTGGCAAGACTCAGGGACTCAGAGACTGGACACAGCCCATCTTGGTCAGCCAGGTCCAGTGTTTTCTGAGGCTCCCCAGACATCACCTCCAACAAACCTTGCATTGCTTCTACACAGGTATGTCCCCATTCGAATGGCAGTTTGGTTTCCAACCCCTTCTATTTCCCAGGCAGGAGTAAGGCATGGGGGTGCTTTCAGCAGAGCACTTGGTCCAGCACTGTCATCATACTTGACAGAGAGCCTGGAGAGCTATGCAGAAGATCTCCTCAAAACAGCAGTTCCAGGCCATCAACACTGCAGGCTCAGGCTCTCTCTGTCCTGGGTGATGGGTTTGGTTCTCCATGACATTTACATTTATTTGTTTAGCAGTCACTTTTATCCAAAGCAACTTCCAAGACAGGAAACAACTTCCAAGACAGGAAACAAACCAAGCATATAGCCATGAAGGAGCTGTCTGTTGCATAAGTGTCACTGCTAAGTTCAGCATTGAACCAATTACAAATCCCAAATTATTAAAGGAAATGAATGGAGTACACGTGGGTCTATAGCCCAAACAATATAAACTACTGAGTAACTATGGCAACAAATATCCCAAAATAAGTGCTAAGTACCAGTGCCAGTCACAGAAGGAAGGCAATCTGCATTAAAAAAGTAAGTGAACGCAGAACAGCATAAGCATAAGCATAGATTTACAGTATATACAGCACATTACAAGGAAGTGTCATGAAATGTATATGGCAAAAAGATGAGCAATGCAGTAGAAATTTGAGCCATCAAGAGGAAAGGTGGGGGTCGGGTATAGAGCTATGAGTTAGTTTGTGGCTGTGGAGGGTTTGACATAAAAGATAAGCCTTTAGGCACTTCTTGAAAACTGCAAAGAAGTCAGCAGACTGGACTGAATTAGACAACTCGTTCCACCATCAAGGAACCAGTCCAGTTTGTGAATTGTGGAGGTGGAATCACCAAATGCTGTTCCCTCACAGACTGAAAGTAGGCCCTAATGAGTGACTCAGTGTTAGGAGGAGCGGTTCCATTGGCTGATCTGAAAAGCAGCATCAGAGACTTAAACTTGATGCAGGCAGAGACAGGGAGCCAGTGAAGGGAGATGAGGTGGGTTTTGACATGTGCTTGCTTTGGTTGATTGAAGACCAGATGTGCAGTAGCAATTCTGCATCCTCTGACAGATATGGTCTGATTTTCCTGATGTTGTACAGATCTAGGGTCAGTTGGTCATCTATCATCACTCTTCTGTTTCGGGCAGACTTAGATGCTAGCAGTGATGAGGAGCCAAGCTGAACAGAGATTTTTCTGATGGCCAATGAATGGAAGGACTGGCTGGGTTGTTCAGATTGAGTTGAAAGGATCTTTGCTGGAGAGTTCAGTCCTGGAAACTGACTTCTACTTCATCAGACCCTTTAAAGTCCTCAGGAGAGTAAATCCAACCTGCTATCATATCCAACTGCCTTGGACCATGAGGATTCACTGATTTTCCATGTCTTTCACCTAAAGCCTGTGGCCTCCAAGTTTCAGTTTCAGGTTTATTGTCATTTACTAGATAACAATGTGGACATCATTATCAGCAATGAAATTTCTTGGGCTCGGGGCCAGCTCAACTTGCAAAGTGTAGCAGTTAAATAACATTAATAATAATGGAAAAACAATAAGGGTAAATATAGGGGTAATACAGTGAGATATATAAGGGAATATATATGTACATGTGCAATAAATACAATGTACATAACCGTAGAAATATAAAATATAAGAGGTATAAGAGTATAGGAGTATAAGAATGTGTAGTGGGTGAACAGTCCTGAGTGGAACAGTCTTAAAGTGCATGTGCAGCAGCATAGACAGTTGTGGTGTACACAGTAGTGGATTGGGTAGATGAACAGTGCAATATTGAGTGGGTATACAGTGTAATGTAATGTAGACAGTTATCAGTCTAAGGGTCTGAGGGTCCAAGCATGGTCTGCAAGTGTAGTGTCAGTGGTTCAGTAGCCTGATTGCTTGGGGGGAGAAAGCTGTCTCTGAACCTGCTGGTACGGGTCCGGATGCTCCTGTACCGTTTGCCGGATGGCAGGAGCGTGAACAGTCCAGCCTCCTTTCTCCAGTCATCTTGACACTGATCACTGGTACCTGCATGACATCTTTGATCCTATCTCTATCAGGGAGTCATCCCCTTCCCCCCATTATTGCTGGTCATCTGCTGGGCTCCCATTGGGTCCAGTGAAAACTGTCAGAGCCTGGCAGACAGCAAGAGATACAAGCCAGAGGAACGACCACCGGTCCTCATCTGAAACGATCTTCATCCTGACTATCAATGACTATGAATTCAACCATCTCCAGTCTGATTGCCAAGCTGTTCCTAGAGAGGTGGAGGGGTCCTGTAAGTTTGGCTGCTGCTCCCTCCGGTCATCGTGAGAGGATGAGAAGCTTTTTGTGTTTCATATTTTGTGTCTTGTCTTGGTTTATGTGTTTAACCTGTGTTACTTTGTTAAGATTTGCATTTGTCCCCCGTACTACTTACGTCCTACCCTGCATCTTGGTTTTTGCTCTGTCTTAAGTTTGTACTCTTCCTGTGTATATCTCAAATTCAAGCTTTTATGATCTGTTTAAGTCCTCATCCTATTGTGTTTACTCTGCATTTGGATCCACCTTACTAGGGATCCAAACTAAGATGCCTGACTAAGTTCAACTAGACATCTCTGGGGGTTGAGCAGACTGCTTTCACCAGGATGGTCCTGATTCAGCTGCTGAGAAGGGATCTGAATCCCTCAATAAGAGCAAAGTTTAAGTAATATTATACCGTATTTGAGTAACAATTAAACATTTTACAAGATTTTTTTTCCTAAGTGTTGAATTCTGTACATTTTCAATCCATATATCTGCTCTGAACACTGTTCCAACATGTTCACCTCAGTGTGTCCAGTTTGTAGTGCGGATCCTCTTGTAAATCACAGAGCAGCCTCACTCCTGAGTCTCCAGGATCATTCCCTCTGAGATCCAGCTCTCTCAGGTGTGAGGGGTTCGATCTCAGAGCTGATGCCAGAGCAGCATATCCTTCCTCCGTTATACTACAGTCTGCAAGTCTAGAGAGAGGAGAGAAGTTTGTTAGTCTTTTGAATGTTCAGCGTGTTTCCTTTATCCCAAATTTAGATCAAAATTTAAAAACCTATTCTAGATCTATTCGTAATTCAGCACTCATACATATACACCAAAACACATCCGCCATACACTCGGTCTTTTCACGTCACGACCCAGGGACACATTTAATTTAGGATTTAGTTCCCAATTTAGGAAAGTTCCCAGTGAAAGTCAGGACAGTTTCTCCAGTTTACACCATGGATTATGGACTTTTTTCCCAGAGATACACAGAAGAGAGAGGGAGAGGCAGAAAAGCACATACATACAGAGAGAGAGTGAGAGAGAGAGAGAGAGAGAGAGAGAGAGAATGATTGTCACAGCGACTGACTACTACAAAGAAATGGGGCATCTTCATCCCCCGTTTGCCTCGTTATCACATAACTGTACATACAGAACCATGAGACAGTGACTGTTTAGGACTCACAATAACTTACACTAATGATCAGCCTTACATGGGACACTGACACTCCCTCCCGTTTTGATTAATTAGTCAAGGAATGCGCCCCTCTCATTCCCCCAAACCCAACTCCATGACTCAAGCCCCAGACCATACAATTTAAAAAAAAAAGAAAGACCAACTGTGTAATATCAGGGGTTATAGATAAATATTGCAGCAAAACCATGATGCCTTCTCCATGACCTTCCCTTTGTTAATAGTATGGTAAAATCATGGACTATTTATTTACTATTTACTATTATTTTGAACCATGGGTGTGTGGGTGTGTGTGTGTGTGGGGGGGGGGGGGGGTGGATTACGAGACAGTCAACATTGTGTGATAACATTTATCACTCATGCAGTTCCATCAGGCCAATATTAGCTACAGTTCACTTTGTTGTACAAACGTCACACTAAAAAATTTATTTAATGAAAGGACAGAAAATACATGTACCATGTAACCCCTTCTAACAGTGAAAATGCTGAGTGTCTGTAAGACCAAAGCACCTAGGACCATGGACAGTCCTGGTCTGTCAAAATGTCACAGGAACCACGAGTAGCTCAAACTGTTTGCAGTTTTATTCATTTAATTGCCAAAGTAGAGATACATCTACATCTGGAACCCAAAACCATTTGGTTACTAGACCAATCCTCAACCACTGTGATCTTAATGCCCTCAGTCACAAAGACCAGCAGCACCTGGCTGTAACTGGGAGTCAGAGCTGTGTCTCATTGCTCATTATGGCTCAGTAAAACAAGCACCAAAGATACCTGTCATATTCCTGACCCTATCTCTGCTCCCTCTTAATCCTTACCACCATGACCTACAGAGCAGTACTTCCAGTGAACACAATCAACACATGAATTTTCTCAACCCTGTTTTATAATTTCTTCCTGCTTTTCCCGCTATGGTACAGCATAATGTGTGTGTGTGTGCTTGTGTGTGTGATTCATTAAGTAAAGTGCCTTCTCATTTACTAAAGATGTTTCTATTTTCTGTTTGATAAAGACAGAACTCACTCCAGTTTCTCCAATTTGCAGTACTGATTCTGGAGTAGACCACAGATCAGCTTCACCCCAGAGTATCCAGGTTTATTCTCACCCAGGTTCAGTTCTATCAGGTGTGAGGGGTTTGAACTCAGTGCTGAAGCCAGAGCAGCAAAGCCTTCCTGTGTTATGCTGCACTGAAACAGACTGCATAGAGGGAGAGAGAGAAATCTGTCAGAGATTACTCTGGTAAATCAGACCTATGCTCTTCTCAATAGCCCTCTGTGTTCCTGTAAGACATATTCAGAAAAACTGAAAAACGGAGTTTACTCACTTCAACTTCTCCAATTTACAATGCGTGTCCTCAAGTAGAGCAGAGAGAAACTTCACTCCTGAGTCTCCCAGTTTATTCTCACTAAGATTTAGGTCTTTCAAGTATGAGGGATATGACCTCAAAGCTGAAACCAAAACAACACAGTTTCCCTGCTTTATGCTGCACCTGCACAGACTACATAAAGAGGAGGAGAGAGAGAGAGGGGAGAGAGAGAGAGGTGTCATTATTAGAAACTGTAACTTTTTGGGTTGCCCTAGTAATCAGGCAGCATGAGGGGATGTTTTCATCAGCTAGAAAAGTGATGAAAACACACATCTAAACCATGTTCACAACTAACATAATGAAGGGAAATGCTGTTTATTTTGTCTCAACAAACATAATGACAGAGATAATAATAATAATAATAATAATAATAATAATAATATTTATTTAGAGCCCAATATCACTATTTATAGTCTCAAAGGGCTTTACATGTCTATAACAAAGTCAAATCAAAATTATATCATGAATAAGTTCGATAAAATAGATAAGTCTTTAGTTTTGTTTTAAAGGTATTGAGAGACTTTGCCTCTCTAACTTCTTTAGGTAAACCACTCCAGAGGAAGGGAGAGCGGTAGGAAAAGGCTCGGTTGCCAGCGGACTTCTTTTTAACTCTTGGAATGACTAATAATCCAGAATCTTGAGAGCGCAGGGTGCGAGGTGGGTTATAGGGTGTAATTAAGCCAGACAGGTAGGAAGGCACAAGCCCATGTAAAATTTTATACGTTAATAAGAGGACCTTAAGATCTGCCCTTGCATGAATTGGGAGCCAGTGAAGGGAAGCCAGGACAGGTCTAATGTGATAAAAACTTCTTCATTCCGGTCAGAATTCCAGCAGCAGCATTTTGGACCAGCTGAAGACTATTGGTACCAGAGGCAGGCAGGCCAGAGTAAAGAACATTGCAGTAATCGAGGCGAGACGTGACGGATGCGTGAACAATGGTTTCTGCATCAGCCATACTTAGAAAGGGCCTAATTTTAGCCATGTTACGGAGGTGATAAAAGGCAGTTTTGGTTGTGTTCTTGATATGAGTGACTAGCGAGAGACTAGAGTCAAAAATCACACCAAGGTTTTTAGCTGAAAAGTTTTGAGAGATGATGCAGTTGTCAAACTTTAGGGTAAGATCACTAAAAAGATGCTTATGTGTAGGGGGACCAGTGACCAGCATTTCAGTCTTGCCTGTGTTAAGCATCAGGAAATTTGAAGACATCCAACTGTTAATAGCACAAAGACATGAAAATCTGAGTATTATCAGCGTAACAATGGAAGTTAATGTTGCAACTACGAATAATGTCACCCAAAGAGAGCATGTAAATAGAGAATAGAAGAGTGCCAAGGACTGATCCCTGAGGAACACCATAGTTAAGCTTACGGTATTTAGAAGTCACATTATTATAGTGGACACACTGCTTTCTCTCAGAGAGATAAGATTTAAACCAAGAGAGCGCCAGGCCACGAATGCCAATTTGGTTTTCCAGGCACTTTAACAATATAGTGTGATCGACTGTGTCAGGTGCTGCACTCAGATCAAGCAGAATAAGAACAGAAGTAGCACCAGCATCCATGGCTAATAAAAGATCATTAGTTACTCTAGTAAGTACGGTTTCAGTAGAGTGAAAACACCTGAAGCCTGACTGAAATATTTCAAATGACTGTTAGAGGACATATGGGCTATCAGCTGAGCAGCTACAATTTTTTCAAGTATTTTTGAAAGAAACGGGAGATTAGAGATCGGCCTATAATTATTTAAGGCTTCAGGGTCAAGGTTTGGTTTTTTAAGTAAAGGCTTGATCACGGCTGTTTTAAAAGAGGAGGGTACAATACCAGATTGAAGTGACATATTTAGAGTGTTTAAGATTGTTGGGCCGAGAACCGAGAAAAGCTCCATGTAAAGTTTAGCAGGTAGGGGATCAAGGAGGCAAGAAGCTGGTTTAGCAGAGTGCACCAATTTTGGACAGTGCATCTAGAGAGATAGGGTTAAATTGAGTTAAAGGGTGCACATCCTGACTAATCTTGGGCGCAGTAACAGAGAGCATGCAGGCAGTCTGATTTGATAAATTAATTTGAATATTACGACGAATTAAGTCTATTTTTTGCGAGAAAAATTCAACAAAATCGTTTGCGGTAAAAGGGCTAGATTGAGGGGAGTGATTCTGGGTAAGTTTAGATATTGCATCAAAAAGGAACCTGGGGTTATTTTTGTTAACATTAATTATTTTTGAGTAGTACGCGGATTTGGCTGTGTAGAGAGCGCGTTTATAATCTATCAGGCTGTCGTGCCATGCAAGGCGGAAAACCTCTAGTTTGGTTGCCCGCCAGTTTCGTTCCAATTTCCTACACACCTGCTTCAGCGGGTTTCATTATTAAACCTAAGTGTTAAGTGTTTACATCAATTTTTTATAGTTAATGGTGCTACCATATCTAGTACATTACGAAGGGTAGAATTTATGCTGTCCGTCAAGTCGTTCAAAGATCTTTGCTGATCATTGAAAGAGTTGAGAGCAGTAGGAAGCAGATCAGCGAGCGCAGCAGTGGTGGAAGCATTACTGCAACAGCAGCTACGAACCGCGATAGAGACAATTGGCGTCAACGAATTGACGAATTGACACACTTTCAATTATTAGCACTTTTAACTGTTGATCCGAATTTCAAAAGAAAATGCATGGCCAGATTGTTTGCGACAATTCCATAAGTAAAGAATCTTCTCAATGCCAGAGATGTTTCCATTTTCTGTTTGATAAAAACAAGACTGACCCCAGTTTCTCCAATTTACAGTGTGGATTCTCCAGTAGGGCTGAAAGGAATTTCACTCCTGAGTCTCCTGGTTCATTCCCTCTGAGATCCAGGTCTCTCAGGTGTGAGGGATTTGATCTCAGCGCTGAAGCCAGAGCAATACAGCCTTGCTCTGTTATACTGCAGTCTGAAAGACTAGTGACAGGATATGGATATGGATTTGGATGATGTACATATTGACACTGTATGCAAAGTTTTGCAGAAAAAATATCTTTCTAATTTAAAGTATGGCGTTGTAGCTAATCACATACTCTGTGTGTTATTTGATTCAATTTAAATTGCTGTGGTACACTGTGTAATTATTAATACTGTAAAAATAGCATCAAACTATTCTTTGTCAGTGTCAAAAGAAGATTATGAAGATTGATTCAATGAGCATACATATTTTTGTTTCCTGAATACAGTATTCAAGACAACAGCAGTAGAACAACATTTATCTTTGCTTTCAAGAGATACTGACACCTTAATTTTTTATTTGTTTGTTCATGAAACATTACAGAAGTTATTTATATTACTGTTCAGCGTGTCAGACAAATTGTTCACCTTAGTTTCACCAGCTTAAAATGGGGATTCTCCAGTAGTGCAGAGAGCATCTTCACTCCTGAGTCTCCTGGTTTATTCCCACTCAGATTCAGTTCTCTCAGTTGTGAGGGATTTGACCTCAGAGCTGAAGCCAGATCCATGCAGCCGCCTTCTGTTATACTGCACTTACACAGTCTGTGTGTGTGTGTGTGTGTGTGTGTGTGTGTGTGTGTGGGTGGGGGTGGGGGGTGGGTGGGTGTTGAATTAGACTGTTTCTCTCAAAAAGACTACTTACTGTTTAAGCCTTTGTCTGTTTAAAAAACCTTACTCACTCCAATTTCTCCATTTTGCATCCTGGGCTCTCCAGCAGATGAGAGAGCAGCTTCGCTCCTGAGTTTCCAAGTTTATTCTCACTCAGATCCAGCTCTCTTAGGAGTGAGGGGTTTGATTTCAGAGCTAAAGCCAGAGCAGCATTTCCTTCTTCTGTTGAATTACAGCCTGCAATTCTTGAGAGAGAGGACAGTGTTTTATCACTAAAACAAGAGAACGAATTCTTCAGCGATTCTGGTTTGAAACCTTACATTAAGTATTACTTTGTTGGAAAGAGTATATTTTCAGATCTTACATAATCTACTTTCTGTCTGTTGGAAAAGTGCTGCATAGTGCTTGATAAAATAGAAAAAAGGCACAGGCTCTACTAATCTAAGAAAAACACAACAAGCTATACCTTGAACATAATCAGATTCCATAATTTTGTCCAAAATAAAATGTCATGAAAGAGGATTCAGAGAAAGGACATTGTTTTATCACTAAACCAAATGAACAAATTTTTGTTGTTCTGGTTTGACACATAGCAAGTATTCAAAAAGAACAGAATACTTCTAATAAATGTCTTCTGATATATCATATACTTTTCTTCCTTAGGTTTATGGGCCAACGTAACTGTTAATGGAAATATTCACTGAAAACAAAACTCCATGTCACCCATTCAAGAAAAATAAAAGATAACAACAGACAAAAAACTTGTATTTCACAAATATTGAATTGTAATATGAATCCTCAAGATGGTGCACTGATTTAGAACAAAAATTCTTTAACTAGACTCTAAATGATTCTCCAGTTTGGAGGAAATGTACTCTATTCCTCCATTCATACTCACCTCAGTGTCTCCAGTTTACAGTCTGGGTTCTCCAAACCAGCAGAGAGAAGCTTCACTCCTGAGTCCTGCAGATCATTGTTACTCAGGTCCAGTTCTCTCAGACTGGAAGAGTTTGAGCTGAGAACTTTGACTAGAGCTGAACAGCTCTTCCCTGTTAGATTACAATTATTAAGCCTAAAAATAAAAAAAAAACCCAGCAACAAATGTCAGTGTTGTCCACTATAACAAAACTAAAAGCACATGTAGCTATTAACTGAATCAATATTATGGTAACATTATGCCCACTATAACATTGGGAGAGTTTATATTGGCTTGTGGTTTAAATCTGTTTTTCCTTGTTGTTGTTTTTTTCTCAGATATGGAGGGCTGTCATGGCCTAGTATTTATTCTATATCCCAGTTTATTCATTCATTTTCTAAACTGCTTACCCTAATTAGGGTCGCGGGGGAACTGGGCAAAAGGTGGAGAAACACCCATCAAAGGGCAGACACACAGACACACACACGTACTCTAAATATATTCCTTTGTGCTGAGTTTGAAACTTCCTTTGTGTTGAGTTTGAGACTCTGGGCTGGCCAATGCAATGTTTGCATGAAACTCACCACTTCATTATATGAACTATGTTGCTGAAAAGTGCATATTTGCAGATCTTACATAGTGAACTTTGTGTGTTGGAAAAGTGCTGCATGGCTCTTGATAAAGTTAAGTAGGATAGAAAAAGACACAGGCTATACTATCTAACAAAATCAAACAAGGAATGCCTTGAATATAATCAGATTTCATAATTTTGTCCAAAATAAAATGGCATGAAAGAAGATTCAAGTTTGATGGTTGGTTAACATCACTGAAGAAAGGTTTTGCAATTTTTCAGTTTTCCCCTCATTGTGTTTCAGCCTTTAAAACAAGTCTATAAATGGGGAGAAGATACCCTCCATTGGCTTTGGTGGCTCTTCCCAATGTTTTTCTCTGGTTAGCAAACATTTAAATTCAGCTATCACAGCCAGTGGACTGATTAAAACTTGCACCTGTAAGCTAAGAACATAACAGCACATAAATGAATCACAAGTTTGTGAAGTTTTTGTTAGATGTTGCATGTTTTATAAAGTTACCTTGACTATGCTACCACATGGATAAATGTAAAAGATCATCTTGACATGCTTCTCATCAGTGTGGATAAACAGTCGTTACTCACAGAGCTGTTTCTGGAGGTTTTGATCACTGGCAGCAGCTGCAGAAGACACTCATCTGATCTGATGAACTTCTTCAGGTCAAACACATCCAGCTCCTCCTCTGATGTCAGTAACACAAAGACCAGAGCTGACCACTGAGCGGGAGAGAGTTTAGCTCTGGAGAGACTTCCTGTGTTCAGGTAGCTTTGGATCTCCTCCACTAGAGAATGGTCATTCAGTTCATTCAGACAGTAGAACAGATTGATGGATCTCTCTGGAGAGGGATTCACCCCAAATTTGCTCTTAATATACTTGACTGTTTCCTCTTTGCTCTGTGCACCACTTCCTGTCTGTGTCAGTAGACCTCGTAAGAGAGTCTGATTGGTTTCCAATGAAAGACCCAGAAGGAAGCGAAGAAACAGGTCTAGATGTCCGTTCTCACTCTTTAAGGCCTTGTCCACTGCACACTTGAACAAACCGGTCACTGTTTTATTTGATTTATCCAGCGTTGCTTGCTCTTGGACTAGAACATTGATGTTGCTGTTGCTGAGAGACATGTATGCATATAAAGCTGCCAGAAACTCTTGAATGCTCAGATGAACAAAGCTGTACACAGTGCCATAAAATAGCCCTGACTCCTCTTTAAAGATCTGGGTGCACACTCCTGAGTACACTGATGCCTCTCTGACATCAATGCCACACTCTTCTAGGTCTTCCTTATAGAAGATCAGATTACCTTTTTCCAGCTGTTGAAAAGCCAGTTTTCCCAGTAACATAATGCTCTTTTTATTCCAGTGTGGGTCTATCTCATAGT
Organism: Chanos chanos; assembly: GCF_902362185.1. Lineage (NCBI taxonomy): Eukaryota > Metazoa > Chordata > Actinopteri > Gonorynchiformes > Chanidae > Chanos > Chanos chanos. Next base: position 2,261,319 of record NC_044507.1, read on the forward strand.
GTCCATCATATTTCTGATTCTTCTGTTTGGTCTGAAAGATCAGGAAGTGTGTGTACATTTGAGTCAGACTCTTTGGGATCTCTCTACTCTCTCCGTTACTCAACATTCTCTCTAGAACAGTGGCTGAAATCCAACAGAAGACTGGAATGTGACACATGATGTAGAGGCTCCTTGATGACTTGATGTGTTTGATGACTCTGCTTGACAGGTTCTGATCACTGATTCTCTTCCTGAAGTATTCCTCCTTCTGTTGGTCATTAAACCCTCGTACCTCTGTCACCTGGTCAACACACTCAGGAGGGATCTGATTGGCCGCTGCTGGTCGTGACGTTATCCAGAGTAGAGCTGAGGGAAATAGATTCCCTTTGATGAGGTTTGTTAGCAGAACATTCACTGAGTTTGGCTCTGTTGTATTACGCAAAATCTCATTTTTCCGGAAGTTCAGATGAAATCGAAATTCATCCAGACCATCAAAGATAAACATGACTTTATATTTGTCATTTTTGGTCAGTGTGAGTCCCTTTGTCTCTGGGAAAAACTGATGGAGAATGTCCAGCAAACTGTGTTTTCCCTCCTTCAAATTCAGCTCCCTAAAAGGAATAGGAAATATAAACTTGATATCTTGATTGGCTTTTCCTTCAGCCCAGTCCAGAATGAACTTCTGCACAGAGACTGTTTTTCCAATGCCAGCGACTCCCTTTGTCAGCTCAGTTCTGATGGGTTTGTCTTGTCCAGGTAAGGGTTTAAAGATGTCATTACATTGTATTGGTGTCTCTGGTACTTCTGTTTTTCTGGATGCTGTCTCAATCTGTCTCACCTCATGTTCATTATTGACCACTCCACTTCCACCCTCTGTGATGTAGAGCTCTGTGTAGATCTTATTGAGGAGGGTGGGGTTTCCTTGTTTTGCTGTTCCTTCAAACAAACACTGATACTTCCTCTTAAGATTTGATTTTAATTCACTATGAAGAGTTACAACCCGGTCATCTAAACAGGTTGAAAATTAAATGATCAGTTATGTCCATTTAGACAACAGGAATAGAAATATTGCTAGGAGTAGAAGTTTTAGATTTTATTAGACCTGAAGACTCTAATTAGAGTGTATCATGTTTACTATAAAGTATAATCTTGTCTCAGAAGTCTTACTTTTCTCCAGCGTGTCAGCGAGGTCATCGTGGTTCATGTTCCTCAGGAAGTTCAGTGTGATCTTCAGAACTCCCTCTCTGGCACTGGTCTCATCCTCCTTCAGACCCTCAAAACATTCTAACATTTCCCCAGTCAGAAGGTTCTTCAGTCTTTTCAGTTCATTCTTCACAAAGGTGGTGATTTTGCTTTCGAGGAGCTGAAAATAAAGTAGTAACAAAATAAGAGTAGATTAACACTAATGTGCACACAATAGTATATAAAAAATTTAAAAGCATTACAAAGCTACAGCACATTAATAAAGCCTGAGTTTTATTAATGTATATTTGATCATGTAAAGTAATTACTAGTCATATCATATTCTAAAGCAAACCTCTTACCATAAAGCCAGGAGTATAGTGGATACAGTCTGTCTGCCCTCATTTATCACACACATTTGTCTTCTTACCATCTTACCCAATGTCACCTGTACAAATACTGACTATCAAATGTCCATTAAGATAAAATTTATCTCATACTGACTCATTAAGTACAAAGCCCACCTTAAATATGGAGACCAAGTCTTGCAGTTGATTCTGGACAGACTGAATCTTCGACTGTGTCTCCTTTTCTTGAGTACTGTAGAAAAAATATAAAGAAAAACTTTAGAACAAACATACAGATTGCTTCAAAACATGTGTGAATTTGTATAATTTACAAGTGAAATGAGAAATTCTTTTATTTTTAAAATGTTTTATTATTTTATTTGAATATTCAGTTATACATAAATAGACAACCCTGTGATAATCCTATGAAGTTCATGTCAGAATTAAAACAATGAATTAATATAGTGATTTGCTGTTCGGTGTGTTTTTAAGGCTTTCAAGCACCTTTGTGATCACGTGACTTCCATCACATGCACCCATGTTTTAGACAATGTCCATTTCTAATTTACATATGTTTACATATATTTACATGTAGGCGAACTCGAAAACGAAAAGCCAAAGTGGGAAACGATAACGCAATGCTCATTTGCCTTTTCATATTTTCATAATGTCGAAAATTAAATCACAAACTGGGACTTAGGTTTATCAACTTTGCATTTTCGTTTGCATTTTGTTTGATTTCTCCCGCAAAATCTATTGAAAGGAAAAGTCTAAATAATGACGTGAAATGACAAAAAGATATTTTAATTTTATTTTTATTTTAGTCAGAAAAGACTTTGTCGTGAAAATGCAAATGAAAATGAGTTATCTGATTTCGTTTTTCATTTTGGCAGGATATGTGCGCAAAGGTATTGAAAAAGAAATGTCAAAACAGGGTTTGAACTTTTACATTTTACTGTTTTTATTTTCATTTTAATTTTGGCAGGGATTACCTCCCATACGTGACTGTGGTTGAAATAAAAACTATTCTAGAGTTTTTAAACCACTTTAAAAACACATCACCTTTAACACCCTAACATATTCAATGAATGACAACGACTGTGTTTTGGTTGGTTAATGCTTTAATGGGTAAAAACGTATTAACTAAGATTAAAGGGAGTGTGTGTCAGTAACATCTACAACCCTAACAACAATTAACCACCACATCAGTGACATCCTCTAATGGACTTGTATCAGAGCACAAACATGAGTGTTGTATTCTTAAAACAGTTCCTCTGAGTGTCATGCTTTATATCTCTGTCATTCACATTATAATGATCTATACATGCACAAATAGGAAACATGATGAGTGAAAGAATAAATTATCTGGTTCTCTCTCTTCCCCTCTGCTGGTCACTCTGTTACATTTGTTTATGCACTTCCTGGTTACCCTCAGTTAACCTTGGTAATCAAACCATTAGTGGCACCTGGTTTTGGTTAATCTAATCCTGTTCTGTTGTGTATAAAAACTGCTACTTTTCTCTTATTGGGTGTGTGGAACTGTGTGGTCAATGAGTTGTGAATCCTGCATTAAGAATCCTGTCAGGAAACCAGAAGCCTGAGTTCCAAGTCTTTGGTTTCATCCTGCCTTGTTCTAATAAAACTGAGAAATCTGCACATACATCCACAGTTTCCTCAAGTTCACGCGATTACTTCTTTTCAAGGTCAAGTAAAAGTCACACGTTCTCAGTAACAGTCTACAGAATTTATACATTCTGTAATGATTTGTCAGCTGTAAAGTATTAATACTTTCCACAACTCTAATTTCTCTGTTTTAGCACAGAGAATGTTTCTTTTTCTTTGAACATTTTATAAATACACTTTATTACTGAATTTAGAATTGAAGGTTACAGTGTCCAGACCTCCTCATTAACAAATTGCATTGTAACAGTAACCACTGTTCACACACAGGGCACAGATGAGTGATCTCTCCCACTGAATGCTGAACATAGAAAAAGCTCATTAAAGAATGGTCCACTCTTACAAAGAGACCATTATAAAAATAACGTAGATATGTCCTTCCAAAATATTCACTTTAGTACATTTTACAAGCTGTCTTTAAAAAGGTAAGTGTAAATCACAGTGTAAATTCTTGTAGTCCACTGAGTTCTTGAAAAGATCACCAGTGCCCTCCACAACAGTCAACCCTTTTTAAAGCTGATTAACTTTTAAATATATCAAATAAAATGTTAAGTGGAGGTGATCTCAATGGCAGCCATGTTCAGACACACGGGCACTCTCCTTCACAGGTGAGTTGTGGTAACTTTGATGACCAAGCCCCAGAACAGAGTGTATGCCTGTCAGATTGTCCTAACAAATGAACTGTGTGAATAACCGTGTGACAGCACCATGTGACTATAGTGTGCATTCATTTGTAGGAAATATGGAAACAAAGTACTTTCAACTGCTCCAAACATTAATCTAATCCAGTAAACAATGTTACTAACTGTGAGAGAGAACTGTGGCCCAGTTAAACATTTAACTGGGACCAGTGAGCCCATCACCACATATGAATGTGTATTGTTTTGTTCTGTCTCAGGTTTTTAGCACTTTTGATAAGTGAAGCATGAGTGTCAGATTACACTGACCACACCTCCTTATTTACATAAATTACATCATCACAAGTACCTTTCTCCATCAGGAATATTTCCCTCTCTGAGGTCAGGTGGCAGGCCTTTAGAGTTATCACTCTTCATGGACACATGGCTGGGTACAGGTGAGTCTGATCTCTCTTGTGGAAGACTGTGAATAATAAGAGAAACACGTGATCTATGAGAGAAATAATCAGAGAATGAAAATGATAAAAAGTAGAGCTTGTCAGAAGTTAAATTTTAAAATGAGGCAGGCATACGGTCCAGAAAACAGAGAGATCAAAACAGCTTAGAACTCAAGAAACACAAAGGAACCACAAACACTTAAAGACAGAGACAGAGGACTGGGCTTAAATACACTGGGTTAACAAGCAAACAAAGCACATGACAGAGACAATAAGGTACAGGTGAGCTAGGTAAGAAGAGGGCAGGATGAACATAGCAAGAACAACAAAGAGTCTTTGGCGACCTCTAGTGGTCAAAAATAGTCCAACCCATGACAACAGGGGAAGGAGATAGAGTCAGGACAAACTTATTTTTGGACTGAACGCTGTCATAGGCTGGGTGCTTTGTCTGATCTCAGCAGTCAGCTCACAATAACAACATCTCATCAATGATTGGATGTTTTCTTTGGAGGCATGAGACTCATCCTTCATGAAGTACACACTACTGTTCATTAGTGAAGCACAACTGTCAGATTACACTGACCACACCTCCTTATTTACATAAATTACATCATAGCAAGTACCTTTCTCCATCAGGAATATTTCCCTCTCTGAGGTCAGGTGGCAGCATGCCTTTAGAGTCATCACTCCTCATGGACACACAGCTGGGTACGGGTGAGTCTGATATCTCCTGTGGAACACTGTGAATAATAAACAGAGAAACACCTTATCTAAGGGGAGAGATATATAAATAATTAGAAAATGAAAATGATTAAAGAAAAGTTTGTCAGAAGTTAACAAAAAGGGTAATTTGAAAATCATTATATGTAAAATATTAAAAGGAAGCTTGGTACTGGAGATAAGACTGAGCTGTAATCCAAATAACAGGCAGTGGTCAATACAGAGATTCAGTCAATCATAACCAACCTCAGACAAAAGTAAAGTCCATAGATAAACACTGGTCACAGTACAGGGAAAGCTAAATCGCAGAATGTAAAACACTGCTCAGAATTCACAATAATGATTCACTTTACAAAACCCAGAGATATTTAAACCTGATGAAGCAAACAGGAACTAATGGAACATGAGTGTCAGCGATTGCTGAGTAACGGGTCCAATAGACTGGCGGCAGTTAAGAGACGGGCGAGGCCTATCGTTCATAGGTAGAACTGACAGGGGGAGGAGATAGAGTCAGGACAAACTTATTTTTGGACTGAACGCTGTCATAGGCTGAGTGCTTTGTCTGATCTCAGCAGTCAGCTCACAATAACTCATCAATGATTGGATATTTTCTGTGGAGGCATGAGAATCATCCTTCATGAAGTCAACCTACAGTTGCAAGCAGCCAGGGTAAAGGCCTACTGTCTTCCATTCATTCTTTTGTAATATATATATTATCCTATACATTATAGACCAAATATAAACCTATACTCTGTAACAGTCGACCAGTGACTCTCTCTCTCTCTTTCTCTCTGAGGTTCAGAAATACCTCAGTGACCCAAACATACTGCGTACAGGAAATCGAACTCAAAACAAAATGTATTCTTTTTGATTACTTTCATTTTCCCCTGTTTACCATATTGCCTTATTTGGTGCAGTGCTGGTACAGGTCACATGAGTGGGGGGTGGAGTCTGTGAGGGTGTGTCTGTGTATGAGTGTGTTTTACAGGAGCTGGAGAGTAATGGTGCTGAATTACTGAAAGATTTTAAACAGGTTCATATCTCAACAGATCAGTGAATTACAGAGAGAGAAACAGTGGAGACAGAGGCATAGTGCTCTAGTATTTACAATGGCCACTAATAAAGCTGCTTGACTGCCTCAGATGAAAATCTATTTACCCTTTTCTGAGGATGATAAGAATGTTGAGGTGAAATGAGTTGTCTTATATTTTGCTCTGTACAGAACACACATGAGCCCAGAGCTCTGTAGATTTGTGTAGTTTTAGAATGAGTCCTAGAGAATAAAGGGATTAAATCCACATGTACATATACTTCCAAATCACTGTCCAATCATAACAGTGTCTCAGCTGAATTCTGTTTGTGTGACTGGGAGGGAGGTGTGTCTGTCAGGTCTGTATCTGCTCCAAAAGTCAGGAGGAGTTGAGTGTGGAGGCAGCTGAAGGGAACAAACAAGAGGAGGACTGATGTGTCAGAAATGACACGGGAGATTTCACTCTGTGAGAACACAAACAATGTCCACATCTGTGTTCTTTCAGAGGACAGAGAGACAGTGAAGAGGTGAATGACCGTTTAGATATAATAAATTAATACATATTACATTTAATTTAATCCAAATGTTTTTCAGTGCTTGTCAGTTACTCTATAGTAACAGTATGAGTGTAAATAATGCCAAGAGTCGTGTGCATGTGTGTGTGTGTGTGTGTGTCTCAGAGTCGTGTGCATGTGTGTGTGCGTGCGTGTGTATAAAAGGGCCATCAGTAGGGAACCTCTGCTTCAGGAGACAGTGCCTAAATGGTTATCTATGGAAAGTATAACACAGACTCATGTAGATTAACATACATGTACATCATTTCATAATCATTAAACATCACCATCTATATTCAGTCAGTTTACCCTCTCAGTATTTTTCCTGTTTAAAGACAAGTCCTATCAGTCAGTTAAATATATTCACACTACAAATTACAACATGTTAGATAACCACTGCACTGTGCAAGTTCTGTGTTTTTCCATCAGGCTGGCAGAGCTCCCCCTCCCCCCGATGCACCCCAAAGTCAACAAGTTGCGTGTACACCAAAGACCGCACCCATAAACTTCTCGTCCAGGTCAGGATTAGCCATCTGACCTGTCCATCCAGGCTGCCCTCTGACCTTACAGCCAATAGGGTTAAAGATACAGGTCAGCATATATAACACTCACATCTCTCCCGATCGTCAGATCAACCCCCACTCCGGAGAGAAGAGGTCAAAACCTGGACAGTTTAAGTTTATGCGGTGTGCGTCAGTCACGATTTAACCACCCACACCAGACCATACCTTAACAAACCCCTTTTTTGCAAGTTCAAGTGTGCTCATGTCATTCTGTGCCTTTTAATAAATATTAAAAATCCAAATTGGATGCTTGGATTGTGTTCTGACCGACACCCCATGGTGACAGCAAGGTCCCTGAAACAGTGCAAAGGCACAGTGACACAGGGAGCAGCACACCTAACACTGCACTCTCAGTCACCCTCCTTTTCAGCGTGTGTGTGTGAATGTGTGTTTGTGTGTGTGTGTGTGTGTGTGTGTGTGTGTGTGAGTGTGTTTGTGTGCTTTTAAAGTTTGCTCAGTTCTTTTTAATGTTTTGTCTTAATACAAACAGACATATTTGTCCTTGAGTCCTTGAATAATTAAATAACATTTGTTATTAAACACATTATCAAATTATCATTACACTATTAATATTATTATAAAAGCAAATTATTAAATAAAGATTTGGAAGTCTCCCTGAAGCTGAAAAATGAACTGAACAACCATTTTCATTATTCTGCAAGCTTTCCAATATCACAGTGTAATAATGTAAGTATGGCTGGTATCCTGTCTGGTTGTGCATGATTCTGCATGCTCGTGATGTTAGAGATCACCAGCAGAGGGCACCAAAGTGCAAAACCAGTCACCACTGTTTGTGACGCAATGATTTTAGTTTTATTTTTGGTTTAGATAAATGTGTTTTATTGTGTCATACACAGTGAGGTGTGCTTATTGATCATATTCTAGTTATTAACTTGTATGTGTTTTATAGCTGTGTTCAGTTATGTAGAGTGTGATGGCATCACATGTTTCAGTAATGGGGTTGATCTTTAAGCAGCAGGTGATTTTCCAGATTTCTGTAACATTTTCTTTTTGTGCTATAGTGAGAAAATTCTGTGATTTTTGAACTCTATCGCATGTCTGTTCAGGGTGAGTCACACAGGGCTGTTCAGAGTCAGTCACACAGGGCTGTTCAGAGTCAGTCACACAGGGCTGTTCAGAGTCAGTCATACAGGGCTGTTCAGAGTCAGTCACACAGGGCTGTTCAGAGTCAGTCACACAGGGCTGTTTGGATTCAGTCATACAGGGCTGTTCAGAGTCAGTCACACAGGGCTGTTCAGAGTCAGTCACACAGGGCTGTCCAGGGTCAGACACACAGGGCTGTTCAGAGTCAGACACACAGGGCTGTTCAGAGTCAGTCACACAGGGCTGTTCAGAGTCAGACACACAGGGCTGTTCAGAGTCAGTCACACAGGGCTGTTCAGAGTCAGTCACACAGGGCTGTCCAGGATCAGACACACAGGGCTGTTCAGAGTCAGACACACAGGGCTGTTCAGAGTCAGTCACACAGGGCTGTTCAGAGTCAGACACACAGGGCTGTTCAGAGTCAGTCACACAGGGCTGTTCAGAGTCA
>NC_044507.1:2275000-2280000 GCF_902362185.1 Chanos chanos
GACACACAACTGCTTCACTAAATAAGACACACAACTGCTTCATTAAACTAGACACACCACTGCTTCACTAAATCAGACACACAACTGCTTCATTAAATCAGACACACAACTGCTTCATTAAACCAGACACACCACTGCTACTGCAGCTACCCAGTGTTGTGTCTTTCTGAGTTGAGCCAAAACTGAGTTAGATCAACGGACAGAAAAGCCCTCAGGCAGAATCACCCTGAGCAGAGCAATTTATACATCGCAAACACAGGAAATATCTCTTCTTCTTCTTCTTCTTCTTCTTCTTCTTCTTCTTCTTCTTCTTTCAGAGGACTGTTCACAACAGTGACTTTGATTCTGAACCAAACAGTCCAGCTCAGTTATGGAAGACGAGAAAATGTCTGACAGCCAAGGATGCATATGTAAGCCTGTAGTAGGTGTGTGCTTACTGTCAACATTTGTGAGGTGTAGTTTGTTTGTTTTTGGTATTTTTAAGTGAAGAGACACACTTTAAAACCTTCACGATGACCTCTGTCCAAAAGCAGGTCTGTCAATAACCTTTCTCTCACATTCATAAGCACTCCCAGTGGTTTGTGGTTTATGATTGGTGGAGTTTTAAATTCTAGTTTCCGTACATACTACACTTTACATTTGATGATAGAAATAAAAGTATGGAAGTATGTTTCTGTCCTGAAGAACTGGATTTATCATTTTTACAACATATCAACTTGATGCTGTAAATGCTTTGTGAGAAGAGCCAGACATAAGCTTCTGCAGAGGAACAGTTTTGTGTGAGTCTCACTTCAGCGCTCGGTGACATTGAGCAGAACACAGCAGACCTATTTACCCCGTTAGTCAGGCTGATGTGGATATACACTGCCCCCTTGTGGCAGTCTGTCTGACTTACACTTTAGACTGACCTCCATTGTATACCTGCGCACTGTCTTTTGGGGTCAGATTGTTGCTGATGCCTGATAAAGTCTCTAAACTAAGAGACTGCAGCCTCTGGATTAATCTTATTTTATTATGAGGAAAATTATGAGAATTCATACCAAAGGATTCATCTTCCATCTTGCTGAGAAGAAAGATGTGAAGAGAGGCATGTGTAGCGAGAAGTACAAATATTCTCTCTCTCTCACACACACACACACACACACACACACACACACACACACACACACGCACACACACACACACACACTTACATACATACACACACTTACATACACACACATGCATACACACACACACACACTTGCACACACACACACAAACATACACACACGCACACACTCCTGCATGAGACAGTGGCTTTTCTGGATCATTGAGACATCCGTGGGTGTTAAGTGAGCAGGGAGACAGTGTGTACAGATGATAAAATAATATTTATTAAAAGGGTTTTTGAGGGAAAACACAGATTAGCTGGTTAATAGCAAGTCTATACAACAAAGAGTCTGCTCCCTTTGAATACTGAAACTAACACAGAACTCTTTTTTCCCATCACACCTGCTCCCAGAAAGCACTGTATGTCCATTTGGAAAAGAGCAACACGAGAGAAAAGGTTTGAAGAAAACCCCATCATTTCAGCCTTCCATACCACATTTTACCAAAAACGTGTTAATTTATAATCCTTTTAATCATAAAAAACAACAAAAATATATAAGCAAACTCACAAAACTAATTCTAATATTGCTTAAAAGAGGCATAGCTGAGTGCACAATATTACAAACAAACAAACAAACAAACAAACAAACACACAAACAAACAGAAGGCTATAAGGCTGTGTGTAACACACTCAGGCCTTTAATGATCCGCATCACAAAATAAGTTGTTGGGGATTTTTTTTTTTTTTTTATCATTCTCTGCCATCAAACAAAAGGAGTAGGAAAGCAAACTGAGATTTCTCCCTCTGCTATCAGGAGGAGGAGGCATAAATTAAAAAAGAAAGAATTTTGGCTAGCAAACACAGCTTCAAGAGTCTGTCCAGTGTCCCATTTTTGCATTTTTAAAAGCTATTATTCAAGACAGCTTAGAGTGGCTTTTCCAAAGACAAAGGAAGACACACCATGTCGGGGGGAAAAAGGTCTATGAAGGTTTTTGTTTGTCCCATCATGTCCACTGAAGCCCATCCTCCAGTGATGTGTGTAAGTGTGTGTGTGTGTGTGTGTGTGTGTGTGTAAGCGTGTGCGTGTGTGTGTGAGAGAGTGGACACACGGGCATGTTCACCCCTCTCCTAGCTGTCGGTGTCTGGCATCAGGGCTTGAGTGAATACTGCGTAAATCTGCCAACCAGCAGAAGGAACCATTCATCTAAAGTCTGTTTTTTCACAGGGACACAGGGGCAGGGAGCACAAGGAAATCCCCACAAACTGCAGTCCAGTCGCCATGGCGACATGTGCCGCGGACTCCTTTCAGGACACCCCTGCGGGTCTCTAAGTGGTACGTTCCTGTTCATCCACCTCTTGCTTGGTTCTTCTCAGGTTGCTCTTCATTTTGACAAACTCAGGGGTGTTCTCCTGCTCCTCCTCATTCTTCTGCTGCTCCAGCTCCAGCTACACACACACACACACACACACACACACACACACACACACACACACACACACACAGAGAACATTCTTTCATTCCCTCTCTTACAGGTATCTCACAGGTATGCTGTTGCCATTAGCTAAGGATTCTCTTGGTCAAATATTTTTAAGTATACTCAGAGTCTATTTACAGTTGTGACAACGTGTGTTTACAATATGCTGTACAAGGCTGTAAGGTTTTGTCTGTGTGCGTGCGTGTGTGTGTGTGCGTGTGTGTGTGCGCGTGTGTGTGTGTGACTGACCTGTTCGAGTTTCTGCTGTCTCTTCATCAGTTCGATCTCCAGGTCGGATTGTTTCTTGTGGGCCTCCTGTTCCTCTTTCTGGGCCTTCAGCACCTGGTCCCTCTTCCTCTTCTCCATCACCTTCTGGAGCTCCGGTTTATTCTGCGGAGCCAACCCCCTACGACCATAAAACTGCCAGTCAGTGCACAGGATACCAAAATCAACAGCACCATCAGCCAGTCAGTGAGGTAAACATTCTCTCTTTGCTCGGTACCAAGCGTGAGCAATGAGCAGTGTTGAATAATTCTGTACCTCTAGTACTTTTACCCTGTGAGACAACACTACACAATGCTGTTCTCTCCCCGGGCTCACACACACACACACACACACACACACATACACGCGCACAGACACACACACACACACGCACACCATAATCTACGGTGACAGATGTCAGGGCACACTTGACACTGAGCGGAGTTAATAAAATCAGAAACACAATGTTCTTTTTGGTCATATCTCTCATCACTCCTGCACTGTGCTGTCTCCGCCTACACCCACCTCAACACAGAGATGGTGCCATGGTAACCAGGACTGAGTGAGATTGAAGGAGCAGATAACACTACTTCCATAAGCCGAAAATGAAAAGATGTGAAAGTCTGAGAGATGAATTCATAAAAATGATGTAATTTAGTAGCTCCCACCCCAGCCAAACCCGGATGGGTTCACATGCTGTAATCCCCACAGGGGTGTGGGCCTGGATTGGGATTAAGAGATTGCAAGATTGGGATATCGGGAGGTTATTGGCTGAGATGTAATTCTACTGATAGTGGATCTGTTCTCACACACAGACTTAACCCTATAAAAGCTCTGGTCACAGGACAAGGCAGTTACAGCACAAGCTATTGTTAACCTCATCACCTTATCCTCTGTTTCTTCTTCTTCTTATTATTATTATTATCATCAGATTTCACACTCATAAACCTGTTGGCCCCTTACAGTATGACTAATCTGTCTGCCTCTCCCTCCCTCTCTCTCTCTCTCTCTTTCTGGCCTCCGTCTCTCTCTCTCCCTCCCTCTCTCTCTCTCCTTCCCTCTCTCTCTCTCCTTCCCTCTCTCTCTCTTTTTGGCCTCCCTCCCTCCTTCCCTCTCTCTCTCTCCCTCTCTCTCTGAAATGAAGAATGGCAAATCTGCCTTGGCTGAAGCAGACACAGCAGGGCTGAGATGAGATTTTCAGACTGTTTGACATGTTTGTGTGTGTGTGTGTGTGTGTGTAAATGTTATGTAACAGTACAGTTCAAACTAAAAAAAAAGAAAAAAAGAAACACAGGACTTTCTGCTCAGAGCAGCCATGGTGTCTAAGAACTAGGTCCTCAGACAAAGCCCCTTATGCATCTTCCTCTGCTCCTCCTCATCATCACTGATCTACACACAGGACTGGAGTAATGATGGAAGATCACACTGTTCTCAGTTATCCAGACGTGAGTGTGTAAGCGGGTGTGCGCAGGTGTGTGAGTGTGTGTGTGTGTACTGGACAAATAAGGTTTGTGTATTGAGTGTCCTCCTGTGGTGCCGTCCAAACGCTTTCCACAGATTTACAGACAAGAGTCAGAGAAGTTCAGACTTACGACTCAGAAGGTCTTTTGACTTAACACAGGTAGAGCTGTACTATGCACTGAAGGTCTTTTGACTTAACACAGGTAGAGCTGTACTGTGTACTGAAGGTCTTTTGACTTAAAGGACACAGGTAAAGCTGTACTGTGTACTGAAGGTCTTTTGACTTAACACAGGTAAAGTTGTACTATGCACTGAAGGTCTTTTGACTTAAAGGACACAGGTAAAGCTGTACTGTGTACTGAAGGTCTTTTGACTTAACACAGGTAAAGCTGTACTGTGTACTGAAGGTCTTTTGACTTAACACAGGTAAAGTTGTACTGTGTACTGAAGGTCTTTTGACTTAGAGGGCAGAGGTGGAGTTGTACTGTGTATACAGGCTTTACTAGGATATCAACTGAGGATATCATACATGTAAAAAACAATACCTGTACAGCCTGGGAGTTTGGAGTTACTCATTAAGCATGTGGAGTCAGGGTCAGGGGTAACCTCTGTTCAAGCCAGTAATTTGACCGAGTGTTTCTGGGATAGATGAAAGAGTGTTTGGGCGTTTCTATGGCACAGTGTCCCAGACTCAGTACAGCACAGAA
>NC_044507.1:2285000-2287500 GCF_902362185.1 Chanos chanos
GCAGTAACAATCCAATGGGTTAAAGTTACTGATTAATATGATGTATTCTTGTGTCTGTAATCATTAACATTCTGTCTGAGGCCACCCTTGTTTTGACTTTTAGTGTTTTGTCGGTGTTCTCTGGGCATGTGTGTGCAGCGTTGCAAGACTGAGTGATTTAAATAAAGACATAGCAAGTCTCTAATTAAGCAGCTGCAAGAGGAAGGCAGCCGTTACCATGGTGAACGCTAATACACAACACACACACACACACACTCACTGTACAAACGGGCATGTCTGTCCGTGACACACATCCATACATAAACTTAGCACCTTGTGTGTGTGTGTGTGTGTGTGTGTGTGTGTATGTCCGAGGGCCTCAGGAAATTCTTGTTAAATGCTCTAGATACTCATTAGAAGTTCAACAACGCTCTGTGGTCTTAAACTCACATTAAACTGGCATCTGTGTGCCAGCCCTCTGTTTCTTCTTTCACACACACTCAACACGCACGCACACACACACACACACACACACAGAGAGAGAGAGCAAGAGAACAGGTCCATATTTGTTAATCTCCCTGTCTATAGGTCCTTCTGCGTGTCAGTCTGTCAGTCATACTCATATATGCCCTGTCAGTCTGTCAGTCATACTCATATATGCTCTGTCAGTCATACTCATATATGCCCTGTCAGTCTGTCAGTCATACTCATATATGCTCTGTCAGTCTGTCTGTCATACTCATATATGCCCTGTCAGTCTGTCAGTCATACTCATATATGCCCTGTCAGTCTGTCAGTCATACTCATATATGCTCTGTCAGTCTGTCAGTCATACTCATATATGCTCTGTCAGTCTATCAGTCATACTCATATATGCCCTGTCAGTCTGTCAGTCATACTCATATGTGCTCTGTCAGTCTGCAGATCTGTCCTGTTTACACTGTAGATGTCTAATGAGCTTCTCTCTGTGACATCAGACTGGCTCAAAGTCAGAACCCACAGACTGGTTAAAATGGGGACGTACTGGTTAAAATGAGGACATACTGTTTAAAATGGGGACATACTGGTCAGAATAAGCATGGGAATATGGCTTTGATCTCGCTGTATTTATGCTTTACATCAGTTACACAATAAACTTTATAATGGTACATGTTCATTATAATATCTACAGCAAACTAAAATGTGTTGAAATTTTTCCTGGATTTGGATTCACTACACACACACACAGTCATTTAGACGTTGTTTCCTGTGTGCCTTGTAAAAAAGGCGCCTTGGATGAAGAGAGCTAATGGTCTGTGTGTGTGTGTGTGTTAAGAATGGCTCTTCCTGGTGCTCCAGGAATCTCCATTAAAGAGAGGGGGTTTTGGAAACAGGGCACTTACACTTCAGTTTCCACAGGTTCCTAAAGTCTCAGACACAGAAACTTTCCCCAATATCAGCACAGACACAGAAAACAGGGCTTTCCCCAGTGTCAGCACAGACACAGAAAACAGGGCTTTCCCCCAGTGTCAGCACAGACACAGAAAACAGGGCTTTCCCCCAGTGTCAGCACAGACACAGAAAACAGAGCTTTCCCCAGTGTCAGCACAGACACAGAAAACAGAGCTTTCCCCAGTGTCAGCACAGACACAGAAAACAGGGCTTTCCCCCAGTGTCAGCACAGACACAGAAAACAGAGCTTTCCCCAGTGTCAGCACAGACACAGAAAACAGGGCTTTCCCCAGTGTCAGCACAGACACAGAAAACAGGGCTTTCCCCCAGTGTCAGCACAGACACAGGAAACAGGGCTTTCCCCCAGTGTCAGCACAGACACAGAAAACAGAGCTTTCCCCAGTGTCAGCACAGACACAGAAAACAGGGTTTTCCCCAGTGTCAGCACAGACACAGAAAACAGGGCTTTCCCCCAGTGTCAGCACAGACACAGAAAACAGAGCTTTCCCCAGTGTCAGCACAGACACAGAAAACAGAGCTTTCCCCAGTGTCAGCACAGACACAGAAAACAGGGCTTTCCCCAGTGTCAGCACAGACACAGAAAACAGGGCTTTCCCCCAGTGTCAGCACAGACACAGGAAACAGAGCTTTCCCCCAGTGTCAGCACAGACACAGGAAACAGGGCTTTCCCCCAGTGTCAGCACAGACACAGAAAACAGAGCTTTCCCCAGTGTCAGCACAGACACAGAAAACAGGGTTTTCCCCAGTGTCAGCACAGACACAGAAAACAGAGCTTTCCCCCAGTGTCAGCACAGACACAGAAAACAGAGCTTTCCCCAGTGTCAGCACAGACACAGAAAACAGAGCTTTCCCCCAGTGTCAGCACAGACACAGAAAACAGAGCTTTCCCCCAGTGTCAGCACAGACACAGAAAACAGGGCTTTCCCCAGTGTCAGCACAGACACTAAGAGTCACAACAACAGGAAAATGAGGTGAAACCTAAAAGAGTTCTCCAGAGATTTCTCCAACCTCACACTCATTCGCTGATTTATGGACTGAGGATAAAAACAGACATCAGAGCCAATCCAGA
>NC_044507.1:2292500-2302500 GCF_902362185.1 Chanos chanos
CGTTTTTTGCAAAAAGTACACACTGTGTGAGTTTTCTCATCATGCCTGTTTTGTAAAGCAGAACAGAGTAACAACCATCTAACACAGCCACTGGCAGAGATGAAGGCCATTACTCCAGCCCATCAGTGAAGCGCTCAGGGCATATGCAGCAGAAACGCGGAGGAGAGGATGTTACAGCACTGCTCTTATGCAAGGCCCAATGTCAGTGCTTCCTCTTACCATCAACAGCCAGCAAAAACTGCCCCCGAAACAGGGCAGCCAGCATCCATGTCTCCTCTTCTCACAGAGTCAAAGACAAACCACAACACAGAGTTCACTTATGAACACATAACACACACACACACACACACACACACACACACACACAGAAACACACAAACACAGATGTACATCCGATAGAAGCATTGTCTAAAATAGACCATCTCTTGCTACTTGTGGTTTCATATTGTATTCATATCACTGCCGATATTTCCGCTGCGCAGCTGTAAGTCTGGCGGTCCTAACACTTAACAGTTTTACCCACTGTACACACATATAGTCAGCCTCACTCAGCCGTACAGCCCAAAAGCATTCAGTCAAATCAGCACAGAGGGTAAGCTTAACTAAGTCAGACTACACATGGGTACAGACCAGGGAGAGGGTGGAAGATTCCTGCCTGGTGTGTAATCCTAATTTTGTTTTTGTTTGTTTGGTGTTGTAGTTTGTTAGATCTTGTGTTAAAGGTCTGCGGTTTTAGCATGAATGAGGAGGGAATGAGTTTCTGCACTGGCGTGGAAAAAGGGCGAACGAAAGTGAAGTCCGGTTATAAAAACCACAGAAAGACAGGGACTGGTGTGAGGTCTATACTGTGGAATCCAAATCCCATCTCTGTGGCTCCAGGCAGATTTCATTACCCTGTCGATTGGGAAAAGGAGAAATTTGCATGTGTACGTGACTGTGGTGTGTGTGTGTGTGTGTGTGTGTGTGTATGTGCCTGTGTGTGTTTTGTAACGCACACATGCCAAGCCACAGTGTGTTCTTAAACAGGAGAAGAGTCCCCTCACACAAATCATCAGAGTGGGCGTCTTTTCGCCCCACTGGGCGTGGCCAGACTCTACACACACACAAAACACTGTGCAACATGTCACCAGCATGCTCACACAACATCCCCCTATACACCCACCTGCACTAAACACACAAACATATATTATACACCCACCTGCACTAAACACATATTATTCACCCACCTGCACTAAACACACAAACATATATTATACACCCACCTGCACTAAACACATATTATACACCCACCTGCACTAAACACATAAACACATATTATACACCCACCTGCACTAAACACACAAACATACACTAGACACCCACCTGCACTAAACACACAAACATACATTATACACCCACCTGCACTAAACACACAAACGTACATTATACACCCACCTGCACTAAACACACAAACATATATTATACACCCACCTGCGCTAAACACACAAACATACACTATACACCCACCTGCACTAAACACACAAACATATATTATACACCCACCTGCACTAAACACACAAACATACATTATACACCCACCTGCACTAAACACACAAACATACATTATACACCCACCTGCACTAAACACACAAACATATATTAGACACCCACCTGCACTAAACACACAAACATATATTAAACACACAAACATATATTATACACCCACCTGCACTAAACACCCAAACATACATTAGACACCCACCTGCACTAAACACACAAACATACATTATACACCCACCTGCACTAAACACACAAACATATATTAAACACACAAACATATATTATACACCCACCTGCACTAAACACGCAAACATACATTATACACCCACCCGCACTAAACACACAAACATATATTATACACCCACCTGCACTAAACACACAAACATATTTTTTGCTCTCTGTCATCAAGCGTTAACAGTAAAAAGACATTTGTCTTTTCACTTACTGTTAAAAAAAATACTGTCTCTCTCTTTCTCTCTCCACCCCTGTACTTTCACTTTCTCTTTTCACATGACTTCATTTCAACATAAGTGATAATAAGGTAATATTTAAGGATAAGTACACTCACAGCCTGAGACAAAAACTACAGTCTTAACCCTGTTAACTGTATGTGTTTGCGCATGTGTGTGCGCACGAAAAAAAAACAAAAACTTGTTCACAACTAGCAAAACACCACTTGTGTCACTGCACAAGAATGTGATGAACCTGCAAAGGCTTGAAAGACCTTTAACTGCTCACTCTCTGTGTCTCTGTGTGTGTTTGTGTGTGTGTGTGCGTGTGTGTGTGTGTGTGTGTGTGTGTACGTGCGTGTGTGTTCTTGCAGCTGTGTTCTTTAGAACAAAGCCAGCAGTATAGTAAAGCTATAGATTCCTCTCAGCTGTGTCACACACCTGTTACACCACTACTGGGCTTTACAGACGTGACAGAGGTGACGCCACTTGAGTGTGTATGTGCTGAGAGAGAGAGAAGGGGGAGAGAGAGAAAGGAGAGAGAGAGGGGAGAAAGAGAGACTATGCTATACCAACTTCCTGTTAATTATTTCACTGTATTCTATGGACCATTTTATTCACTAACGCTCCGACACACACACACACACACACACACACACACACACACACACTCTCAAAGACACACACACGCACACACACAGTAACACTCGAATAAAATACACACAGACACCCCCCCCTCCCCCTGTTAAAGTAACACACACTCCTGTGCATGGAGCACTGGGGCCAAACTTTATTCATACACTGGACGAATTTCAGTAATAACTAACGTAATACCTTTCCTTTCAAATTCACATATCTCAGAGTGAAGCAGTGCACAGTCTTATCGCAGGAGCTGGGGTACCAGGGGGTTAATGTGAGATGCCCTGGTGTCGACCATGTGTTCCTAAACCCCCTGATCTAACAGAGCAGACTAAGCCCCTTGCCCTGTCTCTTCCCCTCACTGGCTTTTCAGCATGATAATATGGATTAGACAAGATCTCCCCAACACCGCACAGAGAGACAGAGAGAGAGAGAATTAACAACAACCGCCACAGTCCAGACAATCTGTGTATGTGTGTGTGTGTGTGTGTGTGTGTGTGTGTGTGTGAGATCAGAGAGACTGCTGACTGAGCACTGCCCCTCACAGTAGACAGACAGGTGGTCCACACACACACACACACACACACACACACGGGTTAGATGGGTGAATGTGCAGTATGTAAACCCGGCACTGACACATGTAGACAGGACTCTGCCCACCACTGTTAAAGTCCACAGTATTTACATGACCATCAAGTCTTTACATAAACCATCATTCACATAAACCATCTGGATCAAGACTTGTCAGTGTCCAGTAATGATGTCTACCTGCTTCAAAAGCTTTCCTTACTGTGTGAAATGTGTGTGTGTGTGTGTGTGTTTGATGCCCACAGAGCCTGAGAGCTTGGGTGGTTTCTTTGTTCTGATGAAAGCTTTAGTCTGTATAAAACACAGCCCAGCCTGTGATTGGTCAGAATTACCAGTGGGGATTTAAAGCACATAGTCCCGCCCCCTCTGTAAAACCTATAGACAACATAAACACAGACCCCAAACCATGCCAATACAGTTACCAGGCTTTATCAAAACAAAGCCTGCTCTTATGACATCACAATGGCCTCCCAGCAGCACGACAAAACAACAGCCGTTGTCATGGAGAGGGATTCTGGGGTGATTTAAAAAAAAGTGTTCTGTTGAGCTGTTGGGTACAGTCAGAGTCTCTAAGCGTGTAGCCCAGTTTTGCTGTCCCTTAGGAAAACCCTCTACTCCTGTGTGAAACCAATCAAGCCAGATGGAGGAGAACTTGTATCTGTATGCGTGTGTGTGTGTGTGTGTGTGTGTGTGTATGTTTTAAGCGTGATACATAGTCGCCCCAAAAACAAGATAACACCCATTTAATTCCAAATGACACATATTACAAACATCCTGGTATATGACATCATATCACTTGCCACGCCCCCCCAATAATGATAGGTTTGGGCTCTCTCTCCTTTGTTCATGAGAGAACAAAAACAGAGGAAAGCCCCTCCTCTACTGGGCACCTTGACTCTTTATTCAACACTGTGATGTTCACATTCACCCCTCAGACCAGACCTGGGGTTTGGGGCTTTCAGACAAGACCTGGGGTTTGGGTTTGGGGCTTTCTTGAGGGCTGACTCCTGTGAATGTTCTGTTAGCTGGGAAAGGCGTTTTTATGGCGCTGTTGTTGAGTTGTGATTGATAATGCAGATGCTGCCGGCTGTAACCTGAGGTTTACACTGTAAAACAGTGTCTCTCAGTGAGCTGGTAGCCACCGTGCCAAAAGTCCAAACCGGCCTGCAGGAATGTTCCTACCTCTTGTCCTTTTGGAGCAGTTTTGACTCTTGGCCTGACTGAGAAAATCTGCTTCATAGCATAACCTTTGTTACTCACTGTGTGGGTATACATGTGTGCTTTAGCACTATAATTTAACCTATGCAAAACGTCTGTGCACTGCTGCAACCTCTGTTTTTTTATAAAGCGTGCCATCCAATCACCTCTAAAATGTTCCCGCCCCCAAGAAAAATCAAGAGACGTGATTTGAGGCTGAGTCCCAAAACATCTGTCTGTTAAGATGCAGTCCCAGCGTTCTGACATCACAATGGGAATCCAGGATAAGCACCAGAGCCAGTGCATGTAAACAAATGGCCTGGATTTCACGATTTCAGCACGCACAGAAATATTGCATCATTCTTCTATAGCATTATCCATGGAAATCATAAAAGGGTCTATAACAATCAGCACTGTTAGGTTATTGTATGGACATAAGACAATATGCGTGTGTGCGCATGCATGTGAGTGTGTGTGTGTGTGTGTGTGTGTGTTGAGAGAACAGAGGTGGTGTGTAAATTGATGTGTGTGTGTTGAGAGAACAGAGGTGGTGTGTAGATTGGTGTGTGTGTGTGTGTGTGTGTTGAGAGAACAGAGGTGGTGTGTAGATTGGGGTGTGTGTGTGTGTGTTGAGAGAACAGAGGTGGTGTGTAGATTGGTGTGTATGTGGACAAAGACAGAATGGTAAGCAGAGGAAGCCGGAAGCAGTAAGACACAGAGACTTCATCAAAGCAAGAGAACCACTGCACAGAACAAACAGACACCCCGACTACATGTGCAACCATTACACAGTCTCTCTCTCTCTTAAACACACACACACACACACAGATTCTGCTGCAGAATGGACAGGGCATTGACTTGCTGACTCATGAAAGAGTGTGTGTGTGTGTGTGTGTGTGTGTGTGTGTGTGTATGTTGAGAAAAGCCCAGAGAACAAAGTCAGTTTTTCTATTCAGTCCCAGTCACAACTCTACCAACATTCAAACAGCCTGTCACATCCTGCAGCCAGAACACGCCCCTGTCCGAAAACCACCAGCCCCACTGCCTTCTCTCTCGTTAGGCTTAAGGTCACGTGAAAGTCTGTGTTTTGTACGAGAAAACAGAGACGGGCAGTGACAATCAGGAGTCATGTGAGTCAGGGACACAAAGGTCAGAGGTCACCGAGTGCCAAATGTGGACAGTCACAAGGCCTGATCCAGGGCAGGACAGACAGTATCACAGTACACAATCACATGCCTGACTGTTTGCTTAATCACAGCCGGTGGCACACACTGTTCCCACCTCTAACTGGACATGGCAAAGTTAACCCACAAAGTCAAGTCAGTGACAAAAATGCACCCACGGAGAGAGAGAGACATTTCAAAACAGGCTGTCATCCAAAACAGACACACAACACTGGCCTACTAAACAGGTTAGCTGAATCATTGTGGAATAATTCTCATTCCACAATGTATGTTAGAATAAAACAGCATCCAGTTCTCATGTAAGCACAGAGAGAGAAAGTGAACTGTACATTCCAGCAGTGCCATGTCTGAGCTCTCTAGTGAAGGAAGGGCCATTGTGTCTGTTTCAGAGGAGTTCTACACTGGGATGACAGAACATCTCCCCTAGTCTTTCTTACACCTCTGGGACATTACCGTCAGTGTGTACAGGAAGTAGCAGAGTGAAAGAGAGAAAGAGAGAGAGCGTGCGTGCGCACACACACACACATGCTCACTCTCTCTCAATTTCACACACACATACATACACACACACACACACACTCTCTCTCTCACTCATGATGGGAAGAGTGCTCCAGCATGGAAGGGGATAGGTTCAAAGATCAGAAACCAGATGCACAGCATTTGACGAAATTCTCTCCAAATTACAAACACATGTGGTCTGGGTTGCCCCCCCACCCTCAAAGTTAGAGAGAAACTCCCCGTCCGTTACTCTAAGACGCACTGGTCTCAGACACAAGTCAACACGTTACCTTCCTGCTGTAGGCTGGATTTACATTAACAGCTTCAATGTGCATGTGACACTCTCCCTTTTAAATCTCAGCGGAGTGTGCAACAGTGCTTTCTGTGGAACTGAATGGAGACACACTGTCTCTTTCTCTCTCTCCTGGAAACACACATCCCTCTAAAATGACATTATCTACAATTCAGTTCAAAAGACACTAATGCAAAATAATTGGAACGTGCGTAAAACTGACTAACACACACACACACACACACACACACACACACACACACAGGAGTGACAAGCAGTGATACGGACATGACGTGACAAGTTCCATGTGCTAGCGGTCACAAGCGGTCATCATCAAAGCCTTCCGAAAACTCCAATCATGAGTCACACTTAAACTACAATGTCTTTAGTAGCGGGATGGTGTCATCGGGACAGTGTGCAGCATTAGTGCATCAGTCTGATTCATAATCAGGCCTTATCACAGCGAACGCGGAACTTGTTCTCAAGTTTAAAAATGAATTTAAAAAAGGCATCCACTTTTGCTCAACAAGATATAAGCCCTCAACAATGACCGGTCTCGAGCACAATCAGTTCCGCTGATGGGACAATCAGTGAAACCTGAAAATCTCCACCGATCCAGTGCTTCTGAAACAATAGAACAACAGGACAGACAAGAACGCAGCGTGCGATGACTGTTTGAGTCTCTGTTATTGTCTTTAGCGCCACACCGAAATCATGTTTTCGGAGCCGAAAAGAGTTGCTTTGGACTGATCCCTGCACTAAGACACAGAAACACGGGGGGGTCCCACACGCGGTGCAGGGGAGAGGAGACGCGCTTTCGATGGATCTGCCAGTAAAACATCCCACTTGAGGAAAACCCTTACCTCTGAAACACTTCTGTTACGATTCTTCTCCGGCAAACCAGTTCAAATGAAGCTCGACAAAAGCCAGCGACGGAGCATCAGTTCAGTTCTCGGTTTAGTCCTCCGTTAAGGTGTGTCTGCGAGCCTGCTTTTTTCTCTCTTGAAAACAGTTCAATAGTAGACGGGTCCCATAGAGAATGTAAATTAATACTTGGGGGGGACGGACATCGTGACCCAATACTTGAGTCATACTATAGACCCCGCCCCTTTATGTTATGTTTATTCATAACAGGGGGAGACCCCGAGTATTCTCTGGGTGTGGTGTACAGACTGTGGGAGGAGACTGGAATCGGCACAACGCTCTCACAGCACGAGAGCCGTTGTCTAACCTTCCTTTGTGTCATCCAAATTTTGTTTTTTGTTTTTTTTTTTTTCAGTTACAACATAATACAACGTCTCGCATACAAACTTTCGCAAGATCCTGTGTTTAGCCTATGTATCTTTTTGTTGTTTTTCTCTTTATCTCGTCCTTTACGGTGTGTTGTGAGGACATGATCTTTTTGAACAAAGTGATTTAATCAGCTTACCCCACTGATAAGGCGGTGGTAACGGTAATTTTCTTGGGACCCCGTGAATGAGGCAGGCTACCCCATTGGTGTCTCTTCCTAAATCGACTGATTAGTCAAACAAAGCGCCAACCCTGTTAAAACACAGCACAGGGCTTACAATCAAGTTGACACGTTCCGAACAACTACAAAAATCCGTGAGCACCTTTCGATACCAAACTTGAAATCGGGAAAACTATGTGGACACAGTAGCGCATGATTTGTTTGTGCTTCTTATACGATGTCTTCCTGTGGTCCCCGTTTCTGGTGCTCTTCACACTGACGGGAGATATTAAGTACTCACATATGTGAGTGTAATCTTTTTGTGCTTGTGTTGGGTCTCGTGAACTCGAACTGCACGGCTTGTTTCCCAGAACCGATGAGTTTCCTGTCGTCGCTGTGCATGTACAGTAAAGATTTTACGTTTTAGGGTGATTGTATCCGCAAGTGAACTTTATATGACAGATCCCGTAGAACTAAATACCTGATGTGTGACGCACGGCTGAGCAGGGAGCGCGTTCCACTCCGGTGTGTAATAATTTTTTGGGATCATGTGCAGTGTTACAGTCAGAGCAGCACTTTGAGTCATAGTAACTCCAGCAGGTCCAGAGACGCGGAGAACACTCCTGACCCCAACTCTCGCAGGAAACAGATGTGGGCCAGAGGGAGAGACAGTATGTGTGTGTGTGTGTGCGGGCCGGGGGGGAGACAGTGTGTGTATGTATGTATGTGTGTGTGTGTGCGGGCCAGGGAAAGAGACAGTGTGTGTGTGTGCGGGCCAGGGGAAGAGACAGTGTGTGTATGTATGTGTGTGTGTGTGTGTGTGTGTGCGGGCCATAACACCTCAGCTGTGGTTGTTATGGAGACTGCTTTTGATATGAAAGACCGTTATCCGCCAGCCCTGGCAATCTAAAGAGAGGTCACACAAACACACTTCGGAGTTGCCATAACAACTACATTACACATCAAATATTGTCACATCTGCCACAACGTTCCGTTGGAAGGAAACACATGACACTTTCTCTCTCTCTCTCTCTCTCTCTCTCTCTCTCTCTCTCTCTCTCTCTCTCTCTCTCTCTCTCTGTAATCTATGTCTCTATCTATGTTTTTTCCACCTCTACTTTATCTCTTCTTTAACTTTCACAATTTTTTTTGCAGACGTCATGTACTTTTAGCAGTTAGTGTTCTCAAGAAACGCACTCCTCAAACAATTTGCAACTTGAATGTCAAACCGCCTCTGAGTCCACTGGGGCACTACTATAAAGACAAAAAAAAAAGACGTTAAAAACCCTGTTCTCTTTCACTGGACCACTGAGATAAAGACAAAAGACATTAAAAAAAAATCCTGTTCTCTCTTTTAATGCCAGCTCTCTAGTCATTGTTCGTTGAAAGTGAAGTTGAGAGGGGAAGATGACACGTTGAGAAGTTGTTTAACTTCCTGCTTATACTTCCCATTTCACTCCGATCTAAAGTGCACATGCAGTGTCACGAGCAGAATTAGTATAAGTTTGAAAATAATAACCAGATATCTGTCTCACTCACTGTGGCGAAAAGGCTCTAACCTCCATCTCCAGTTTGGCTAACATGTTCAAAACCAATTTAAAGTGCTCTTGGTAAGAATAGACTTAACCCAGTGAGTGAGTGGTGAGTGGAATGTTAGTATAAATAAATGTCTTAACTTGTGTCTGTCTTCCTGGCCTCTGTATTAGTATAAATAACTATATTGGCCTTCTGTCTGTCTGTCTGTCTGTCTGTCTGTCTGTCGTGAACTGTCCGGTATCTCGACACCAGATGCTTCTGTCATCGCCGTACGAGCGATTCCCATAACTGAGTAACAGACGTTTCTCATCACTGCAGCCTCGCATCTCAAGGCCCTCTGGCAGCTCGACAGGAAGAGGCGGTGAACCAGAAACCATGGTAACACAACCGATTTCCTGTGAGTAGAGGGGGTTTCAGGGTCTTTTCAGATCAGGACTAGTGATTGTGTTTCTTGTGTAAGAAACGAAACAGAGATACTTAAAAAAAAAAAAAAGGAAGACGCCCCTGCCTGTGTATGCAGTCGTGAGATATGACTTTGTTAAAGATAGTGGAGCGTGTGCTTCAGCTTCGTGTGTATCTGACCAACACGTGTGTGACTCAGTGCCACACATGTAAGATGTTCTGTGTA